>NW_015642522.1:556899-569419 GCF_001515625.1 Sinocyclocheilus rhinocerous
CTCACTTCGCAGCGGTGCCTTGAATTCCACTAAAAGGGAAAGTTTCTTACTGCATTTTACGGAGCATTTTTTAGCATAGAGTGCTGTGCCAGAATAGAACACGCTTTTGTGGTGTCGGAATCAAGCTAGTTTTACGCTTAGATTCCCCCCCTGTTTTTCCCATCTGCTATTTTCCGCTTTTCTCTCGTTCTGCCTATAACGTGCATCCACATGTGTCTGTGGGTTTGTTTTCTCGCAACTAGGGATGTCACGTTCCATTGTGCTCCATTCCTTGCTGTGTGTTTGTGTATTTTGTAAGTTTTGTGCTTGAAGTGGCCAGGCGGTTCCATCACCACTGCATGCTTTGACACACACACGTTTGTAGTTCCCTTCCCCCAATGTCTCTTGTTCACTTGTTTGCGTTTTTCACCTCCCTCAAGCCGAGTTTTACTGCAACACACTCACACACACACACACTTTTTCATTACATTCCGCCAGCGCTGACGTCTCTCTTGCGTTACGATGCTGCTTATTTACACTTGTGTTTGGTTGTTGCCTCCCTCTTTTATGACTCAGACAAAACTGGCCTTTGTGTGCTGATTGAAACCTATCGTTATGTGTGTGTGTGTATGCGTGTGTGTGAAAGAGCCCTATCCATCTCTTGCGCTCTCTCTCGCTCTCTCTCGCTCTCTGATTCTGCTGCAGTTGCTAGACTCTCTCGGTAATTCTGCTCTCAGGCAGAATGGCTCTTTGCCATTAAGGTCCAATCAGCGATCTGACAAGTGCTCTCCGTAATCTCCACGTTAATTAATCATTTGGCTGAAGGTGCTAAACACGCGCTGTTTTAAGCCATTAGCCGCCCGTTTCACGCACCTCCCAATCTCTCGTTGCCCAAACCAACGCCCGCCATTAACGGCCCACGGAAATGGAGGGTGGTTTTTATTCATATCTAACCACAAAAAAAGGCTGACAGTTCTCACAGAAAATAAAGAATTTGCATTTTGTACATTTTGTATTTTGTTGTTTAAGTTGACATTTAGATTTTAACCCAGTTTTTTCTTTAAATATTTCTAGTTGCTAATAGCTAAACTGTTTATGAATAGCTAAACTATAATTTTTATGAATAACTAAACCTTATTTAAGAAAATATAAACTGTTTATGAATATGAATATCTAAATGCCGTTTACGAAGAGCTATATTGTTACTAGTAGCTAAACACTTTGACAATTTATATTTAGCTAAACTGTTTATAAATAGCTAAACCTTGTTTAAAAATAGCTAAACTGTGTGTGCAAATAGCTAAACTGTTTTTTTTTTAATTCAAGGAACAATAACTTACAATATGAGCTAAACTGTTCTTCACTGACAGATAAACTACGAACTGTGTACTATATGAGAACTATGAACTATATGTAAAAAATACTGATATCTAAATTGTTTACAAATAGCTAAAGTGTATATGAATAGCTTACCCTTGCTTATGCATAGCTAAATGTTTAAGAATAGCTCAATATTTCACTAATAGCAAAACTGTGACACATTTGTAAATTGTATATGTAATAGCTAAACTATTTAAAAATAGCTAAACTGTGTGTACAAGAATAGCTAAACGGTTGTTTACTAATAGATAAACGAATCGTAAGCGAATATCTAAACTATTTTTACAGATATCTAAATTTTCTGAACGGAGATGTTTTTATGAATAGCTGAACAGTTTATATTTAACTTCGTTTCATTATTCATTAGGGCTGCCACCTAATAGTCGACTAACCGTTAGTCGACGAGAAGAGGCTTGGTCGACCAAAATTTAATTAGTCGCTTAGTCGCAGAAAAAAAAATTCCACACGAAATGGCGAAATCACGCAGTCCGTGACGGACAAACCGTTAACGGCTGGTCTGTGTGGTAATATAGTACATCGGGCAGGACATCCATATGCTCACCTAACATTCATCGACCTCAAATATGGCTTATCATCTGAAATATGTATGTAGTAGCAATTTTACATGGCAGCTCAATCTAATGTTAGCCTAGAAAAAAGTGCACAGTTCACGTGTTTGTGCGAAGTGTGGAAGCTGAAGCGCGCTTGGGCTACTGCATGACAGATGGAGGTGCCGGTGCGATAATTTGCTCTTAAAATACTTCGTAATTTTTGGTCATACATACAGATAAGAGTAATGCATCTTTTGTATCTGTAAAGACTCTACGTTTATTCGTGTGCAAAATAACAATGAAACGTTGCGCTTTTGTTAAATAGCCTAATTAAAGCAAACAGGATGCGCTTTCTGCCGTCTCGGTCTGTGAACTTGAGCGCGTCACTTCGAAACTCCGTGTATGCTTGACTTATTACAGACATGAGAAATATATCTATAGAGAGTGAAACTTTTAAATGAACCTATTCAAATAGAAAAAAAATATTCTCAGATTATGTAATCCGTATGAAACATGCATACAGGCGCATACTGCAGAGATGATGAGTCAGTGTCGCCGACTTCATCTCTTAAAGGGGTCATATGATGCTGCTAAAAAGAACATTATTTGGTGTATGTAGTGTAATGAAATGTGTTTATGCAGTTTAAAGTTCAAAAAACACATTATTTTCCACATACTGTGCATTATTGTTTCTCCTCTATGCCCCGCCTTTCTGAAACGCGTCGATTTTTACAAAGCTCATCGGTCTGAAAAAGCACGACCCCGGGCTGGACTCCGATTCATCCACGGTGAAAGCCGATCTACAGCACGAAGTTGATGTATTCCCTCAGCTCCAGGCATGACGAAGCGTATATCGTCCTCCTTTGGAAGGCCAAACAAAGTAGTTTCACTTTAACAACGAAACACAGTCCTTCACGACATGGCGGCAGCAACAATACTACAGCGAGAATAAAAGTTATGCCTTCTTTCTTTGCGTGAACATTTGGGCTGCGTTATGCTAATCTTCCCACATTGTGACTTAGACATGTGGGGGCGTGTTAGAATGAGCCGTTTTAGGTAGGTGTGGTTGACTCTTAACTTTTATAAAGAATATCTCTTTGGATTTGAGACTTTAGTCTTTGCAACTTTACAGATCTTCTTTATGCACCAAGAGCTTGTAACACTTCAAAGAGAAAGGAAAAATTTAAATGGCATCATATGACCCCTTTAAACCGAAAACAGAAAGCACTAGTGTGACAATAAATTATTAAAACGTTAATGCAGTGTACTTGCTGTTTTTCCCTAACACATTCATAATTATATTTGCCGGTGCGCTGTGGCAAGCTTTTTTTGCGTGCGCTTGAGCGCTTATTAGGCTGTGTAGGCAATTAAATGCTCATTATTATAATTTATATGGTTTATTAATAAAAGTGCGACTAATAGTCGACTAATGCTTAAAATGAACGACTACTAGTCGACCAAAAAATCTTTAGTCGAGGGCAGCCCTATTATTCATATAGTTTAGTTTTTGTTTACTAGCTACTAACTACATTTTTTACGAATTGCTACATTGTTTTGGTTATAGCAAATCGGTCTGTGTATAAACACCAACTATTTACGAATAGCTAAAGAGTTTAGCTAAACTGTGTAAGAATAGCTAAACGGTTTAAAAATAGGCCTAGCTAAACTGTGTGTATGAATGTTAAACTGTTCTTCGCTAATAGATAAACTAACAAACTAATACCAAAAATATTTTTACTATAGCTAAATTGTTTATGGATAGCTGAACTGTATTTTAATAACATCCAAACTATATATTTTTTACTAATAGCTAAACAGCTTTTTTGCCTAATGAGCTTTTCTCCCAGATTGGAGAGAGCTAGAGTGTTCCGCTCGCGTTGGATTTTCTCGAACGCTTGTCGAGAGCGTGGGCTCTCGTTACCGCTGAGTCTCAGGGCTTTGTGATTTTCCCCGCTGGCGCTTGGGGTCTAATTCTGCTCTAATGGCTTTATAAATGCGCTTGGTGACATCGGTTAAAGGCGGCTGTTCTCGCGGGGCTGTGCGTGCGCCACAGATACGGTGGAGGAGCGGCGGAGCGCGCAGCGGAGGGCACTCGGCGCCGATCCGTGCGGCATGTGTGTGTGTCAAAGGAAGCGAGATAAAATGTAATCCTTCCCACCCTGTATTCCTCATTTTTCTCTCTCTCTCTCGATCGTTCGTTCTCCTCCCTCTCTACACCCTCACGACGGCCCTTAGCAGGTGAGGACAGACCTTCCGTCCGCGTGTGTGTTTTTTCTGTCAGTCGACAGCGGCTTGTTTTTCTAGTCTTCGTTCGTTCCGTCCCCCTCCTTTCCCCTCCTGCCTCAGACAGGAAGCCGCTCTCTCGCTCTGTGTGTGTGTGTGTGTGTGTGTGTGTGTGAGAGAGAGATAAGCCGCGAGCAACGCACTGAGCTGCCAGCTCTCTCTCTCTCTCTGTGTGTGTGTGTTAAGCCACGAGCAGCTCCGCGGCGCTGCCAGAGCTCGGAAATATGACATGACTGCGCGGCCGAGCCTTTCAACACAGACCGCGGCAGCTGCTCCGTTTGTGTGTGTGTGTGTGTGTGTGTGTCTCAGAGCGCTAGAGAACGACAGTTCACACACTTAAACGTGGCACTCCATCTCGGTCCCAGCGCAACTGCAGTAAACATGCAAACGGCACGTAGTTTTGCGCGCGCTCTCGTTTCCATTTTCTCATGGGCTCGCACCTTCAAAACAAACCGTTCTTGGCTTGATGAAACTCCCGGGCGCCTTTGAGCGGTTCTGTGTGTGTGTGTGTGCGCGCGCGCGTGTGATTGAGTCATTTTGGCTTGCATTTCAGGCATTAACCGAACGCAAGTGGAAAAACCTGCGTGTTTTCCACAGTTGACTGCACGAGCGTGTCCGCTGGTCAGGCTGTCCGTTCAAGGCCGCGTACTAAGGATTCCGTGCAAGAGGAAATTTTGATCTAGATGACGACCGCAAAACAGTCTGTGACCTGAAATAACCCTGTCGCATGCATTGACTGCAACCTAATCTGATCTAAATTCCCTCTCAGATTATTTGCAGTCTGCATATTTTAGGGGAAAAAAATAAGGAAAGTTTGAGGTTGAGTTTACTTAAAGGCATAGTTCAACCCAAAATTAAAGCTCTGTCATCATTTACTCACCTTTTTCTGTGCAACACAAAAGAAGATATTTTGAAAAATGTCTCAGTGCTCCCCCCTCCCCATAAAATGAAAGTAAATGGAGTCATCAATGTTGTTTTAGACACCTATTGACTGGTCAAAAACAGAAACGTACGCACTCATCTGGAATACAAAAGAAGTCATAGTTTGGAACGACTTGAGGGTCAATAAATTATGACAGAATTCTCATTTTTGGGTGAACTATCCCTTTAAAAGCAATAGTGTTCACTTGTGAATGTTTGCAGTTTAGTAACCAGCAGAAAGTGTGTGTGTGTGTGTGTGTGTATACAGAGGGTCAGTGAGGCGTGTGTCACACCCTGTTTTGTCACTGTCTGCCAAGCCTGAGCAAATAGCAGGATACAGACCTTCAACTCTCAGAGCAACGGCAGTTATATCTCGCAGTCTCGGCCACAGACGCCTCCAGACCGCCCAAAGTCCGCTCGCTGACTGTCGGATGCATATTGCACATAAAACTGGAAAGCATTTTCTTGACTTGGCAAGCACAAAACTGATTGGCTGACTTCATGCAACTTCCGGTACAAAGGGCGCATAGTTTTTTTTTTTTTTTTTCAGGTACTGGGTTAATGCAATGATTGCTTTTTGTGGAAGAACTAATAACTGGATTTGCCAAAGTTATTTGACAGATTTTTAGAATTTTGTTGCCTATTATTTAGATTTTATAATCTATATAAGATAAGATAAACCCACCCTTAATCGGCATGTAAAAACAAACTGTGGTTTGCAAGCTGCCGTTCCAACCCGATTTCATGAAAGTGCGTATAAATAGTATGCCACATAAAAACCAAAACTCTTATTGATACGCAAAAATTGACTTTGGCGTGTATATGCTATACAATGGGTAGGATTAGGGTTGTGGGGTAGATGCGTATCATATGTACGTGAAAACTGCGTTATCATATGCACGCCAACAAATTTAATTTCATATATGCACATGAAAACTGCGTATTATATGCATGCCAAACACGTGCGTATCATATGCACGCCAAAGTCAATTTTTGTGTATCAATACCACGAGTTTTTGTTTTTATTTGGCATACTATTTATACGCATTTTCATGAGACCGGGCTCGCCGTTCTGTCAAAGGTCTGGCTGAGCAAGACATGTCACGTTTGCGCATGTACGCGTTCACACTTGTCCGCACGTTCAGTACCGTCCTGGCCGGCTGTCAGGGAAATTCCTGATCCGTTAATGATGCACTTCTTCTGTGGAGGCCACATCAACCCTTTTCCCTCTGTTATCAGAACTCCCACTCCAGCCATGGCTCTCTCAATAAAAACCACGCTGAGGGAGATTCGGCGATCCTTCTTCCCCCCTCCGCATATCCTGCTCTTTCTTTCTTGTGTCTTGTGTCTCTCTCCCTAGCCGCTTACTTTCCGATGCAACGTGACGTCTGCTCAGTCTGAAGGCTGTTTTTTCCTGAGTTGCATGTAAAATTAGAACATTCGTCAGCACTGTGCGTAGCCAGAGGATCATTAAGCAACCGCTACACATTAGACTTGAATAAAAAATTAACACAAAACTGCTTCAATTCTATAGCAGTTTTTGAACTGTCTTTAGAATTAATCTCAGAATTAACTAATAGAGGTTTTATAATTCTGGATCTCTTCAGAGTTCCAGAACTCTTGGAATTCTGCGACTCTTTATAAACTGCTTGAGAATTCCAGAACTTTTCATTAGCAGTTTTAGAATGCTGGAACTCTTTATAAAACCCATTCTAGAATGGTCCATCAGAATTTAAACTGCATTGAAGTTCTAAAATTCTTTGATAACTGCCTCTATTTTAGAACATTTATCATTTGCTTTCAAATTCAAGAATTTTTTGAACTTTTTTTTTTCTACTTCAGAATTCTACAACATAACTGCATGTGAACTAAAACCATTTATCAGCTGTCTTAGAATTCTGTGACTTAATGAAGAGTTACAGAACTGCCTGTGAATTCTAGAACTCTTAGTTAGCTGTCTTAGAATTCTGGAATTCTAATAAACACCCATTCTGGAAAGCTTTCTCAACTACTTCTGAATTTGAAAATTTGTCATATACTGCATCAAAAGCCCCTTTTCAACTACGTCGGACTTTTAGAATTTATCAGAAACTGCTTTAGAGCTCCAGATTGTTTTCAGAACTACCTGAGAATTCTGTAACTGCCTCTGAATTCTAGAATGTTTTATCAGATGTCTTAGAGTTTTAGAACCTCAGAGTCTTCGTTTTTTTTTTTTTGAAGCTTTGAAATTCTAGACTTGAGTTTGAACTTGAATCACAGGTTTTAATGAGGGCTGCCAGCATCCGAATTTGACTCCAGACTAGTAGTGACCCAGACTGGTTTCAGTTCAGGTCTGCCTTGTAAAGCTTCCCCTTCTTTTTCCTGTCTGAGTGTTTTTCTCGCTAAGCCAGCTGTAGTTCTTGCTCTTTTATTTTTTAATGATGTGGGTTGGGTTGACTAGGCTTTGAGGTTGTGGTAAAATGGTTGCACGTCGGGTTCAGTCTTGAGCCGGCCTGTGTCTTGTTTTGTGGGATTGCTGTTGTGAAGGGGTTAAGTGTCTTGAATGATGCATTGATTGCAGTTGTTACCTGGGAGTCGTTTTAGCAGGGGACAGCGGGGGAGGAAACGTTACAGCAAAGAGCAGTTCTGAGGAGAAAATCACGACAAATCTTTTTCTCGCTAGGCTGTGTAACACGGCTTTATTGTCTGTTTAATGTAACACTCAGCTCTCCTGCCTGCAAACATCCCCACTGAGGAACTCCCTGAGGCACGAGAGAAAGAGAGAGACCTCGATGGAAAGGGAATGAGGCGATGGAAACATAAACGGAAATAGAGATATTCTCCCTTGAACTTCGGCTCGCTTTTGGTAATTGAGCGTGGTAGGTGTGTGTGTGTGTTTTACCTTCCGTGTGTTTTGGTCCACCTCTCCAGGCAGACGGGAGCGAACATCCGCACTGGAGCGAGAGTTTCCCGTTTGGGCTCGTTAACGGCTCGGCGCCCCTGCTAACGGCGTGGGTTTTTTTCAGTCATGCCGGCGGCATGCCGTATCCTGGATACGGAGCCGGCGGGAAGCGCGAGGCAGAGCTGCTGGCAGCAGCGTGGGGCAGGTCGTACCACTGTGCGTCTCCGTCGGGGGAGGGGTTGAATGCGTTCTCTGAGACGCTGCCAGGGTTGAAGTGCGAGTGCTACGCCTCCTGAATCCTAATGCCCTTATTCGTCTGAGCGCTGAGCGGACACCGGCCCTCCCCTCTCCAGCCCATCTGTGTGTGTGCGCGCTCTTGTTTTTGTTGCCGCCGTGCATGAGGAATCGGCTCGCGGTGATGGATGTGGGAGTTCCTTTAAACCCGAGCTTGCAGAAGAACTCTCCAATTAATTCTGCGAGGGCTCTCTGTAATTCCAGCCTCTTCCAGACATTGTTCTTAACCAGCAGACGGGAATGGCAGGAAGCGCGAATGGGACAATACATATTGATAACTTTCTATGTGTTTCAACTACTATAATGCTAAATCGCAGAAATCTGAGTAAACCTATGGTATTGACAGACTTGCACAGTTTGCCTGATGGATGATAAAAATTGGCGAAATTGAAGGATGTTCTCAAATGATAGAATTCTTGGGTCTTTTGAATTGTTCCAGCACAGAACATTCTAGCGACCACAAAGCAACATTCTGAGCAATTGCTGACATGTTCCTTTGTGGTTGCTAGGGTGTTCTGAGCAGTTGTTTGGATGTTCCTTTGTGGTTGCTAGGGTGTTCTAGATTGGCACAATTAAAAACAACCTCGAATTCTATCATTTGAGATCCTCCTTCAAGCATCCACACAGCAAAGTTCTAACGACTAACATCCTTCACATTTTACTGGGTTCTTTTGGCTTGGGTTGATGTAGAAAGGCTTCTCTGGTGAGACATATCTAAGCACCAAAATATCTGAAAATATGCAAAAATTGTGGCCAACACAATTATTGTGGCAGCCGGTTTCACACAGGCAAACATCGTTCACATTTCCGCCACCTTTAAAGTCGCTCCTACTCTGCTGCTTCTTGCAGACTCACACACACACACACACACACACACACACACACACAGTGCCGTCTCAGGCGTCTCATATAGAAAGTGAACAGCAGGCTTGGGGCAGGATTCGTCTGTAAAGACCCTGATACCTCACACATCAATAATCAGCTCTGGGCGGAACTGTCTGTCTGCTCTCTGCCTGTCTCTCTCTTTCTCTGCGCTCTTTAATAGTGTTTAATGAATTTCATTCCTCGCTGCACCATAGTAACCGCTCGTCTTCTGTCTCTCTCCCGCTCGCTGTAGGAGGTGGTTTTGTACTGTCTGGAGAATAAAGTGTGTGACGTGAATCATCGGGATAATGCGGGTTACTGCGCGCTCCACGAGGCCTGTTCCCGCGGCTGGCTCTCCATCGTACAGCACTTACTGGAGCACGGGGCCGACATCAACTGCAGTGCACAGGACGGCACCAGGTAAGCACACATGCATTCATGATATCACCTAAATAGCAAAGCCTTACATGCAAGACTAGTTTCTTTGACTTTCTGTGCTTTTGTCACACTGCGTTCGAGAGCATGTGCGTGCCGCCGCGGCACGGATAATTACATGTGCGCACACGTGTTGACGCGCGCACACTCAATGTCAGTAATTATATGTTTGGTAATAATGGCTTTACAACAACAGAAGAGGCCGAGAATCTTAGCTTGGATAATTACCGCAAGAAGAGCAGATTAGGCGGGTGAGATCTCTGTCTTCGCTATACACTTAAAAATCCAATTTCGTTTAGCGTTCCGATTCCTGTCGGAAAGATGAATGACAGTGACAGGTTTTAATGACTGTTTTATTGGGCAATGCCAGCAGATAAAATTAAGGTATTTATGGACAAGTGAAGTAATTGAACTGTTTAAGCAAAAAGAAAATCTCGCAATTGCCAAAGAAAGTTAAATTAAAAAAATTAAGTTTTTGGTTTTTAAAACCACCGGCAGGTGGATTATGATCACAAGACAAATAATAATTTACCCAGTTTACTTTCTTAATGAAACTTTCTGGTATTATTGTGAGTAATTGAACTGTTTAAGCAAAAAGAAAATCTCGCAATTGCCAAAGAAAGTTAAATTTAAAAAATTAAGTTTTTGGTTTTTAAAACCATCGGCAGGTGGATTATGATCACAAGACAAATAATAATTTACCCAGTTTACTTTCTTAATGAAACTTTCTGGTATTATTGTGAACCATTTGTCAGTGCACATTATTCTAATGATTGATTGATTTATAATTAATGATAATAATGTTTGTTTATTTTTATTATTTTCTTTTTTTTATTATTTTTTATAATTTTATAGTAAAAATTGACTACTTTCTCCAAGGTTAGGGTAATTTTGTTGCATTGTGAAGGTCAGAGGTGAACTCCGGGATTGAAAATTATGGGAAAATAAAATAAGTAATACTTTTCATGATCTAATCAAAATCTGATGGATAAAATAAATATAAGCTGCAGTATAAATGTCGGGGGGGTTTTTTTGTTTTTTTTGAGAAGTAAGTACTCTTCTCTCTTTTCCAACAGGCCTATCCATGATGCTGTGGAAAACGATCATCTAGATGTGGTCCGACTCTTGCTGTCATATGGCGCCGATCCAACTTTAGCTACCTATTCAGGCCGCAGTTTGCTGAAGATGACCCACAGCGACATAATGGAGTCTTTTCTGTCTGGTAAGAGCGCGCTGTTCCTCTCTTCCACCTCTATTCCCAGAATTTCCCTCCTGTAGCAGTGGAAGGTTGTGCTCCGCTTGGCTATCTGGTTACTAAGCAACAGCTGGAGCGGAGGAGAAGCCTTTAGCACCGGCAAATCAGCTTTCCCTGAAATAAGATTATGTGTGTGTTTGTCCGTGTGCATGTCTTTATTGTGCAGGTGTTGTGCGGTGTGTCTGTTTTGAAGGGTGTGCAGGAAGGGTGTGCAGGTTTGTCGCACGCAACAATATTTGGAAAAGGTGGGTTGTATTATTGAAACGGTAATCTGGGTCTAATCTGGAGCCATCTAAGATAAAATGGGGTATTGTTTTTATGGTTTTAGAAGCTTTTGACATCATTCTGACCCTTTGATTTTAAACAGCTTGCTGTGTTTTTTTCTGCTGTTGTATGATGTGACTTTTCATTGTGCATGTGTGTGATTTTTGGGGTTAAGTTTTCCTGTTACACCTCAAGAACAGCATCTGAATGGTTTCAAGGATTTAAATTGGGTTTTAGAAATCTAGATTTAGCTTAAACGACTTTTAAAGCTACAACATGTGTTTTCTGCCCCACTAGCAGCACCAAACAGAACTGAAACTTATTCGAAAACAGTCATTATTATGCCAAACTCTTTCGCCATTTGTCATTGGTCGGAGAATTGGACAAATCCCGCCCCCAATTTATGCCAATGGTTACAACACTGTTGCAATGTCAGTGCACTCAAACAAAAAGAAACTGCAAATCCATTTGGTGCCACTAGTGGTCTAAAAATTACACACTGAATATTTAAAGCAGCTGTATAGTTTTGTGTGTTTTTGCGGGCTTTGGAGCCCACTACAGTCGTAAATATATCACTGTTGTATTTACAGTGATTAGCGATACACGCGCATTTATGGTTTTTATAAATCGATCCACACTTTTTGTGGCAGTTCGTACACACTTAAACTTGCATACTGCCAGAACAGACATTTGGGTGAAGCTTGAGAAAGAAACAGAAGCCATTCTCCTTATTAAGATTCAGTGTTCCATCAGAATTATTTTGAAACTTAAATTTCAGGAAAAAATTACATAGAGTTGCTTCAAATGCTATTTTTTTAAAACTGTGCAATGTAATGCTCAACCTGTTAAATGTTTGCCAGACCAAAGACTGTTTGTCATTTTCTCTACAGTTCATTTTAGTGCACATTTTTATGATGAAAATAACCCAGAATATTATTCTTTCAAGAGTTGTTTATACCATTACCGTTTATCGTTAGCGGAGCATTGACCTTGTCATTGTGCTGTTCGCCACCCATTGTGTGCAGAAGTAAAGTTTTAATGCTCAAGGTTAGACGTTCGCATGGAAAAAGGCAAGCTGTGCTCCGGGTGCATGTGAAGATGGCATCGCAGGAGACGTGGCATTTACCGAGACGGCCTTTCCTGTGTTTGTTAACACTGACCCCTCTCGCCCGAGCACAGCCTCACCATGACTGTCCGAAGGAGACGCTCTCTCTCTCTCTCTTTTTCAGCGACAGTAGTCGTGTTTTCCGAGGCACGGCTTGATTAATGGTCTGAAAGTTGTGAGCTGAACTAGAGGGCATCGCAAAACAATTTGTACACAGCTGGCGTTTGTTCTTGACGGCAGTCGCAAGTTCTTTCACTTCCAAAGCCATCTTAATACGTGTGTGTGTGTGTGTGTGTGTGTGTGTGTGG
>NW_015642522.1:569429-600768 GCF_001515625.1 Sinocyclocheilus rhinocerous
CTCTCTCTCTCTCTCTCTCTCTCTCTCTCTCTCTCTGGGTGGAATTGTTAATGGCTGTGCTGGCAAACGCGGCTCCCGTCGCCGCTGGCTGTGCTTCGCAGCACCAAGTGGCATCTGAGCGCGCAACCACATAATGTATCAGAGCCTCTGCTGTCTGTAGAAGACCATTTTCTTATTGTCGCTTGGAGAATGTGGTCTGTTTAGCATTTGCACAATATATCGGTCATCATATCTGCCAAACATTAGCACTTCATTCCCTTTTATTGATATCTTATCTTATTTATGTATTTATTTATTTTAATTTATTTTATTACTTTTATTTATCGGATTCTAGATTTGGAGCAATATCCTTTAATTAACACTTTTTGTTTATTATTAGTTTATTGATTTATTATTATTATTTTATTATGTGTATTTTCTTGAAATGACGAGCATGATCTTATGCTAATATTAGCTTGAAGTTTAGATTTTTTTTGCCGATTTATCTGCAAACATAATGGATTTCGGCTATTATAGAGGGGGAAAAAATTAGCTATCAGTATCTGCCAAAAATTCTGTCAGTGCATTTCTAGTTGCTTCCTGTTTACAATACTAATGGTCTCATCTCTCTTTCTCACTCTAGATTATTTTGCCGACCTGCAGGGCAGAGAGGACGATGACCCCGGCGTGTACTGGGAGTTTTACGGCAGTGCAGTGTGCGGTGAGTACCACTTTCACACTTGAACACACACACACACATATTCTCAGAAATGCACAAAACACCCACAGTAAGAGATGTAAGAAACAATGGAAAAGAGAAAAGAATCGCGCAGACAGACAGATGGGTAAACACCTGAAGGTAAATCTCTGTGTGAATCATCAATGTTTGTAGACGGTCATTGATCTAGAATTGAAAAAATAGCTTCCATGTGTGTTTCTACCTCTGATGTTTGCTTGAAAGTATTTATATAAAAATCCCCAGTCCGCTGGGTGGTGGGGTCGGCACCATGGGGGCAAAAATAGATGGCAGCATTTTTTTATTGCTCTTTTTTTTAAACAAATTCTAGCTGCGTAGCGAGAGTTCCCCTGGCTGCCATATATCAGCAGATCGCTCGTTGTGTGTGTGTGTGTGTGTGTGTGTGTGTGTGAGCGGGCCTGTCTCCAGCTGGCCGAAAACAAACCCACTGCTACTGCACATTTTCCCTTGGATTCCTGGAATAACAAAGCCGGGAGAGAACGGGAGATATTGAAGGGAGCCGCGCGGCTATTTTTGGGAGCTTTGCACCGCCTTGGAAAAACCCAAAGCGCAACAGAAAGAGGTAGAGGTGCCTGTTTCGCTCCGAGGCGTACGCTGTGCCGCTAGCGCGCACGAACGAGTGAAGTGGCTTCACACGCAGCTCTTCCCGCAGTGCCGCTTGGAAGAGAGTGCAAATTGGAGAGCGCGTTCAGAGAGCGACGTGAGAGCAGCGCCTCGAAAGCATGTCTCTGCATGAATCCGACAGGGAGAGGGAGGGTGGGAGGGATTTTTGAAGGGATATCATGGGTGCGGAATCCATTGCTAGCTCTCAGAGACCTTGGATTCCTGGAATAACAAAGCCGGGAGAGAACGGGAGATATTGAAGGGAGCCGCGCGGCTATTTTTGGGAGCTTTGCACCGCCTTGGAAAAACCCAAAGCGCAACAGAAAGAGGTAGAGGTGCCTGTTTCGCTCCGAGGCGTACGCTGTGCCGCTAGCGCGCACGAACGAGTGAAGTGGCTTCACACGCAGCTCTTCCCGCAGTGCCGCTTGGAAGAGAGTGCAAATTGGAGAGCGCGTTCAGAGAGCGACGTGAGAGCAGCGCCTCGAAAGCATGTCTCTGCATGAATCCGACAGGGAGAGGGAGGGTGGGAGGGATTTTTGAAGGGATATCATGGGTGCGGAATCCATTGCTAGCTCTCAGAGAGTGTGTGTGTGATTCCATAATTCACACTTTGTCTCTCATTTCTAATCGATATCTTTCTGTCTGACTAACAGAGCGTGCCGACGACTCGTCTGGTTATGACATCCTAGCTAACCCACCTGGCCCCGGCGAAGACGAGGACGAACAGAGAGAAGTTTTCGAGTTCGAATTTTCTGAACGGCCGCTGCTGCCGTGCTACAACATCCAGGTGTCTCTCTCGCAGGGGTAAGAATCTAAATCTTTAGTCTTGACTGGCATTTGTCTGTAACTACTTTTGTTTAGAATGAAACCAGTTATTTTATCGGTAGAGATAGTGGGAATGTAGACATTGTTTTCAGGTAAAAGATGTTGAGAATCGGTCCAAATTGACCAAGGTACTAGTCTGAAATATTGTAAATGCGGAATTTAGAAGAAATTTCGATTTGAAGCAAGATGCTCATAATCATTTGTTGACGTTTGATAGCCATCGTTAACATGTTGCTTACTAGCAGGATATTCACTTTCATGTGTCACTTAAAGTAATTTTTATTAGAGTTATTTATTAGACTTCTAAATCTTTGCATTAAAGTTTTTGATCCTAGTGGAATTTTCGTGATTGAAAATTTTCAAAATTAAAGTGCCGAATGTTCCCAGGACGTGCTTATTGTTCACCAGTAAGTTTAGTCATTATTTGATTAATGTTGATTGTACAAAGGCACTTTACTCTGATCTGAAAAATTTCGTAATAGAAATTAACTTCAAGAAAGGTGTTGGTAATTATTATCAAAAGTTTGGTTGTCATTGTAGTATCATAGGTGGTGCAAAAGATGTTTTGTTTGTAAGTCAACTTATTGTCGCAATTGCCGAATGTAGCCATCATTATTAGAGAATTGCACATTACAAAGTATTGCATAGAATTGTGCATTATGAAGTATTGCACAGTTCAAAGTATTGTGCAGAATTCTTGTAATTAGGAAATTCTGATGTACAGTTGCCAGTTGTTGGCTACCAGGACATTGCTAGTTGTATGTGATGTTTCTAGATGATCGTTGAATGAGCAAAGCCATTTTAACTGATTCTTAGAATTCATCAGTAGAGATTAAAGGGACAGTTCAGCCAAAAATTTAAATTCTGTCATTAATTACTCACCCTCTTGTCATTCCAAACCCATAAGACCTTCGTTCGTCTTCGGAGCACAAACTTATTTTTGATCAATCCGAGAGCTTTCTGACCCTGCATAGACAGCAACAGAACCTTGTTCAAGGCCCAGAAAGGTAGTAAGGACATTGTTAAAATAGTGCATGTGACTCAGGGGTGCAACCTCAATTTTGTGAAGCTACGAGAATACTTTCTGTGTGCAAAGAAAACAAAAATAACGGCTTTATTCAATGATTTCTTCTCTTCCAGGTCAGTCCCCACCGCCATTCACAAGAGTACCACGATGCATGCATGTGCATTCCTCTTCTTGTAAACAAGGCGCAGCGCATCTGGGTTCTATGTCAGAACGCCGGCTCCTGCGTCAGCAGCACCACACGCAAGCGTGGTACTCTTGTGAACATGCAGTGGAGAGTGAGACTGAAGAGAAGAATGGTTGAATAAAGTTTTCTTTGCGCAAAAAAGTATTCTCGCAGCTTCATAAAATTAAGGTTGAACCACTGATGTCACATGGACTATTTTAATGATGTCCTTACTTCCTTTCTGGGCCTTGAACGTGTTAGTCCCGTTGCTGTTTATGCAGGATCAGAAAGCTCTCTGATTTAATCAAAAATAAGTTCATTTGTGTTCCGAAGATGAACGAAGGTCTTACGGGTTCAGAACGACATGAAGGTGAGTAATTAATGACAGAATTTTCATTTTTGGCTGAACTATCCCTTTAAGTCAAGTCAAAATTTGATCGTGACTAGACGAATTGTCTTTGACCTACATGACAGGTGTTTCCCTTAAGAACCGCACGACTGCGGAGCGTGTCGACTGACAGACAGGGACGACGCTAGTTTAGCGTTAGCAAAGACGTGAGGCCCGTTGCACTTAAACAGAGCGAGGACAGCGAAAGCGTGCGCGAGAGAGACAGTCTAGTGACACGCTGCTAAACAGACACAGCTAATTACCTCCCACACAGGCTCTCGCTCTGCCGTTACCGCACTCCGCTCTCTCGCCACCCCTCCCTCACCGCCCGCTCGCTCGCTCGCTCGCTCGCTGTCTCGCTCCCATGCTCAGCTGCCGCGCTCACTGTTGTGTATAATCTTCAGTCTGCGCTTGTCTCTGGCCTTCCCCTCCCCCGTTCTCATTCGCCCTCGTTCGCTCGCTCTCCCTCTCGCTCTCTTTTGCTCGGCGCGGCTGTCTGATGCAGTATTAATGGCTTTCTGCTCTCCTCACATTTCCTCCCCCCTCTCGCTCGCCCTCTCTCCTTCGCGCGCTCTCTCTCTCTTTTTCCCTCTCCCACTCCATTCAGCGTTCCGCGCTCCGCAAGAGCCACAGACCGCCTCAAGTGCCATCGATTGAGCGCTGCCTGTTACTGCTTTCCCCGCTGTGTATGTGTGTGCGCGCGCGCGCGTCTGACAGGCTCAGTCTACGGTCTTTGTGTGTGTGTGTAGCCTATTGTGTTCCTGGCCGAGTGAAGGCCTTGAGAATCTTTGTGTAATTTTGTCTAATTATCTGAATGCGCGTCTGTTCTGGGACAAGCTTTTGACACGGTGTATGTGCACATACATTTTTTGTTTTGGTGTTTCTCACTTTGTGCACATGTTCTGACACATTTAGCCTTGGCGCTCACGTGGACGCTGCAAATTCGCGCCAACTTTGCACATCTTATTTTTATTATGCCACGAATAAAATTAAGCCTGAAATAACAATTTTTTACTGCATAGTGACGAAAACTAGCATGAAAACCTTGCTCTCTTTTTCAGCCAATTAATCTCTTTCTCTCATTCTTTTTTTCAGACCTAGAAACTGGTTGCTGCTCTCAGACGTTCTCAAGCGCCTTAAGATGTCTGCCAGAACATTCCGTGCCACGTTCACTCACATCGAAGTTGTGACTATAGCCGAGGCTGAATTCTACAAGCAGGCATCTCTGAGTCAGCTGTTCTCTTGTCCGGAGGAGCTCGAGGGATTCATGCCCGACAGCAAGGAACTCTTGGATCTGGTGGAAATCGGCACCGAGCTGGTGGCGCTGCTGGGGTCGTCGCTTGAATGCTTGGACGACCGCTGGGAGCCAGTATCCAGACCTCGCTCATAAGCTTCTGAGCATGCACGCACACTCATACTGACTCTCGGACGGACCCTTGGAGACCTGTGGAGAAGCAAAAGAAAAAGGATATTCTGAGGCAGTTCTTGACATTTCAAGGAACTTCCGGACTGGTAGCCAAAGGCGAAATTGGGTCCCAGTGCAGCTGATCTTTCTGTTTGGCTTCGAGAAGGTTTCGGAACATCTCTTGCGCTCTTCTCGCATACTAATTCTCCTGGTGACGATGCAAACCTGTACATAGTGTACATTCTGCAGATATGGAAAGAGAACGTACCTGAGAAATTGGACCACTATCTCTGGCTAACTCTGAGATATGAAGTCATGCTCGCAACAAAGAACTCTTACATTTAAAAGAGATGTTTTCTAAATAGGAATATAAGTATATATACAGTCACTGTATTTTATGTGTGTGTATTATATATAGATATAAATATATATATCAATATAAATATATATATATATATATATGCGCTGCCTTTTTTGTCTTGTTTAGTCAGGTCTTTATTTTATAATTGGAGTTACGATGTTGTAAATACATAATCGGGTTGAAATGGGGTTTTAATCGTGATGTCAACGTTAGAGGATTTACAGAGGCTGGAAACCCCTTCGGTTCATCAAGAGTTAATTAGCGCACTTCGTCAGCGATTTTCCTCTCCAAGAGTAGACGTTTTTATGGTGTTGACCAGTAACCAGTGTGGGATTTTTCGGTCTCCCGTGTTAAACTCTAATCTACAAAGCTGTTTCGTACCCTGTACGCAAGCTGTTGCTTTGACTAAGTCACTTATTTATGAGTAGAAATTAAGATATTTTAATGTGGCTTTTCTTTGTAAAATATTAAAGTAATTGTAAAATACTAATCTGACGCTTTGTTAGGCAAAGACATGCTTGACCTTGTAAATAATGGGTTGACTATTTCAGTAACTTGTTTCTGACGTGTGTTATTATTGTTTTTTGGAGAAGTGTTCGGATTTTGTAATTACATACGCTATCATTTGTATTTATATTTTACCAAAAAAAAAGTTCCTTTAAATAAACGGCAATAAAAGATTGTGTTCATCTTGTGGTCTTCTTATATTAGTCAAATTTACAACAAAATTGACCATATTTACTCACTGGTCTTATTGTGCTTGTTATATCAAAAAACATGGATAAAACTTTAGTTTAAAAATTTGTTTCACTCTGAAATATGTTACAATACACAAGTAAAAATGGTTTGGGAATATAATTTCATGTTGTTAGACCGAAATGAGCATGAAATTATATGGCTGCTCTGATTAATTCATGCACAAACAGATTATTAAACCTCCATGTTTATCACCATAATCGGAGATTAAGGTCTAAATTCCATAGCGACATTTCTGCCATCAGATCAGCCCTATTACAACAGAAGAGAGAGACAGCCACATCCTGTGCTGCTGGACAAAACAGGAAATGAAGAGTTAGCCGGAAATTAGAGGCCTTAGGCAGGAGTGAGGGAGGTTTTTGTTGGTCTTATAGCAATAAGGACATTATAGGCTTGGTTTACATTCCTTAACTTTAATGTAATTGTCACACTCCTTTCTACTAAGCTCTATAAACTTGAATCCCCTGCTTGTTTGTAAAGGAATGGTTCACCCAAAAGTAGAGGCACATGTGTACTTAAAATTACTATAACAACAAGTAGGCTACATGTATGTGTATGTACACAAGCATTTATAATAGCATAGAGCGCGGTACTAAACTAACTGATCAAAACGGACATTCAAATTACATCATTTGTTTGCGTCCTAAATGTGGGAGAAAGCCAAAAAGGACGGTTACACAAAATTTCCTTTCTTCTGCATATATAACCAATCACTATCAAAGATAACCAAATCAAGCCAATTAGCTTTCAGTATCCTAATATCTCATAAAATCCTAATTAATTAAGCTTCTCATCTATGCTGAGGTGAGTAGATATTTGCTGAAAAGGGGCACTCCTCTCCATTCATATATAAATGTTTATAAGCCTAATTGTCATGGTAGTACACGATGCCACAAAATTTGTTCTGTTGGTTTAAATTGACAAGTGTTGTGACCTGAGAGACTTTAGGCGGCATTGTTTATCAAGATGTCAAGAGATAGGCCTATCATCTGCTGATATGATGATAGCGAATATATAAAAATAGCCAGATTGGTTTGGTCAGTAATTAATTTACATCAGACACCTTGAAAGGCTATAGGCCAAAAGTGAAAATACTGTCATTATTACCTTCATGTAGCTATCCAGACCTTTATGCTGTTTCTTCTGTGGGCCACACAATGTTTTCGTCAATACTTTTGTACTAATATGGTTCTTTTTAAATTGGTTTATCTGTCTTTTTTGGATCTTGACAGCCATTATGACTGATTGTCATTGTATAGCCTAAAAGCGCGTGTAAGGCTGATTAAGAAAAGAAAAAAATCCCCAACGACGTGAGAGTAAGTAGGCTAAACAATGACAATTTTAATGTTTGGGTGAATTATTTTTTGTATTTGAGGCACAGTAATGGACTGCTGGTGTCTATTTTCAGATGGGATCGTTCAACTGGTTGAACTGAAGAGGTGTATCTTAATTACTGTAGTTAATCACACACAAAGGATTTTATTTTTACTGTCCACGTTTCTGAGTGGTCACGATTGTTTTTTTTAACACAATATGAAGCGATTAAAAAACATGGGCAGCTTGTTTACACTGGACCTGTTCATTTGTTGTGGTTAAGAGCTGGAAAGTATAGGCTAATAAATAATAATAATTAACGCAATAAACCACGCAATGCAATGTGTAGTGATTTTACCACAATTGGCAGTGACTTGACAAACAGCTTTATAAAAATGTTAAACAGCTAATTGAATAAAGTTTTATAAATGTAGTAATATTTACGTATTAACATCCTAATAATAAAATTTAATAAAAACATGACAGGAAATATATAAATATAAATATTAAGATCATCACAAAAGAGAAATAAGGCACTTAAATGAATTTTAATGGACTCTTATGAGAATTGATAAACGTTGTGCTTGTAAATAAATATGGAAATGAACATGTCACTGACTTATTGGCCATTTCTAGCTCTCTGATGTGTCAAATGTAACTCAAATGTTGCCTAGCGTAATTGACGACTGCGGACAGAGCCACATACGGCCCAGCGCTGTGGAAGCTGGACTGCAGGGAAGAAATGTGGCCATCTAATTAAAAAACAATTAAATTACATTAGGCTTGGTAATTACACCCTTCCCCTTCCCCGGGTTCCGTGTTACGACGGTTAATCCGCTCTTTATCTATTAGTCAGAGCTGTGACATTGACGGGACTCGACTATCAGAGCGCACAGAGAGAGACAGATGCGTCCACCTCACACCTTGTCAACACTGACGCAACGCTTTATTTGCCCTGTTCGTGAGGGGGCCCGTGATTGGTTGTGGAGTAGATTGACTGGAGCGCCGATCGCCAAGCCACCATGGCCCCCACTTATTAGCGCTGTTATTTTGTTTAGTTTTTTCCGTAAATTCCATGCATTACCATTTGAGATCGAAACATAGTCTGAAATTGGTTTACCAATAAAATTCATTTATTCTATATTTGACTTTTGAACAATATGTGCATGTATCTATCAGGTGATGGCTGCCCAGTAGGCTATGTCCATCTGCATTCACCTCTATTATTATCAAACATTTTCAACGTGATTATGTATTACATGAAGTCGTGGACAGGCATGGCAGAGCAGTGCAAGGCCAGCATTTCTGTTTATAAAGCATATACATTTTTTTTTTTTTTAGAAAATGACGATCGTTTCGCTAGATAAGACCCTTATTCCTTCCTATCTCGCTAGATAAGACCCTTATAAGTGCAAAGAACTCAAGGAGTGGAAGGCCTACGATCGGACGCTGAGGTTGCTTTGTTTCTTCTTGATAGGTGAGTAAGACTGTGTCTACACCGGACGCCACAGTTGTTGCGCCGCGCTGCAATAGCTGAAGTCTGTTTACACTGGACGTGACAAAGCGACCGTTGAAAATCGTTTGAAATTTGTGTCAATACGTCATAAATAGAACGCAGCAGCAGTTTACTGTCGGGAATTTGTCGTGTCGCGCCGCATCCAGTGTAGACAGCATCACTGATTATAATGAGTTCTATAGAATTTTGTCACGACGCACCGCTCGCGTCCGGTGTAGACACGGTGTAACATTGGTTTTGCTTTGTTTCACAGAACTAATCGTTGCCTGGGTTGCTTGCGTACGTATGTGTGGGGCGGAGCTATCAAAAAACCAAACAGCACCTTTTGGGGTAGGGCGTGTTTGTTTTGGTGATTTGAAATATCAACATTGGCTACCAGAAATCGCTTACCCCACCTTTAAGACGTTTTCAGCCTGATACGGGCAGCGCGCACCTGCTCGTATAGCGACTGACTAAACTTTCGCTCCTTGTGCTTAAATGTTCAAATACACATAGTTATGTGTCAAAATGCCCGTCTTTGCGAGTATCCGTGTAAACACAGTTATTTGTGTCTCAAATGAACGTTAATAGTTAAAGATAAAGCATGTGTGTAGTTCAAGTTTATTTTCAATTCAATTCAAGTTTATTTGTATAGCGCTTTTCACGATACAAATCGTTGCAAAGCAACTTTACAGCAAATTAAGTTTCTACAATATTTAGTTCTGGATCCAGACTGAAGCTTGTGCAAATCCTACTCACCAATCAATCCCGTGGCAAAAACAGAGAAACAAATAGAGACATAATTAGTGTAGTGTTAGCCTATATGATATCCTGGATTATATGAGATCTTAAAAGGATAGTTCACCCAAAAATGAAGATACTGTCATCATATACTTACCCTCAAATTGTTCTAAACCTCTATTAATTTCTTTTTTCTCCTCAACATAAAAGAAGGTATTTTGAAGAATGATCGTAACCAGTTTCTGGTCCCCACTGACTCCAATAGTGTATTTTTTTCATATGGAAGTCATGGGGGCTCAGCAACTGTTTGGCTACCAGTATTGTTCCAAATATATTCTTCTGTGTTCAACAGCAGAAGGGATCTCATACAGGTTTAGAACAACAACAGAATTTTCATTTTTGGGTGAACTATTCATGGGGGCCCAGCAACTGTCTGATTACCAGTATTGTTCCAAATACCAAATACATTAGGCCACAACTTGGGGAAGTTGGGGAAGTTGTGGCCTAATGTATTTGGTATTTGGAACAATACTGGTAATCAGACAACCCACAACCTTTGGGTTATGAGTCCGACTCTCTAACCATTAGGCCACAACTTGGGGAAGTTGGGGAAGTTGTGGCCTAATGGTTAGAGAGTCGGACTCATAACCCAAAGGTTGTGGGTTCGAGTCTCGTACCGGCAGGGATTGTAGGTGGGGGGAGTGAATGTACAGCGCTCTCTCCCACCTTCAATACCACGACTGAGGTGTCCTTGAGCAAGGCACCGAACCCCCAACTGCTCCCCGGGCGCCGCAGCATAAATGGCTGCCCACTGCTCCGGGTGTGTGTTCACGGTGTGTGTGTGTGTTCACTGCTGTGTGTGTGCACTTTGGATGGGATAAATGCAGAGCACTAATTCCGAGTATGGGTCACCATACTTGGCCACATGTCACGTCACTTTCACTTTAAAATATATTATTTTGTGTTCAACAGTAGAAGGAATCTCATACAGGTTTAGAACAACAACAGAATTTTCAATTTTGCTCAGTCATGACAGTAGTTGATCTGAAAGAGAAAACTGTAGAGAGTAAACAGTTTATGATAATTCTGGTTACAGCGCCTCTTGTGGAAACGCTGAGAATTGTGTAGCTGCGTTCTGACACAAAAACGGCGTGAAATCCAATTGTAAAATTGGGCTTCTTTTCTCATAAAACATTAGCAAAATTAATTTCTAATTCAATACGACAATTTATATAAGATTTTTTTAACATAAAAATTTATTTTGCGGACATTTGCTTGCTATGACTCATTGGTGCATATGACCCATTGGTGGTATTTTTGCACAACATCATGGGTATTGTAGTTTTTCACCACAAAGTCTACTTATTTTTAAAAAAATGTTTAAATAATATGAACAAATGGATTCAGGTCTGTCTTTAAATGTTAAAAACGTTAAAAATCATTAAAGTTATCGTTAAAAACCAATTTCCCTAAAGAGAAAATTGAATGAAGTGTTTACGTCCAGACTTAATTTTGTTGCATTTTCTGCACTCCTTGTCATCAAACACTGCAAATTCTCAATAAAACGGAAAGAATTTACATTGCTTATGCGACCCAAGTCACGTTTGTATAACTTTGTGTCCATGAACTACATCCATGTCGCGGATCCCTGGCATTTACAAATATTTTGGCTCCTCTCCCGTGGCCTCATGGAATAGCCTAGCTTATATCATGACTACTTCAGAATCTCAACAAAAGTCATCTGAGTAGCTACTTTCACCTCTTATTTATAGGCTACATTAAACTCATTAATGTTCATTTTTGCATACTATACTTTTGAAAAGTAGGCATATTCAGTGCAATGTAAACGGTGTCACCGACAAGCAGAGCGCTGGGTAGGGTGTGTTATATTCAGGGGCAGGCTGGGCATCCACTTTATTGCTTATTTACAGCTGTCGAAAGGTTTTGTGTGTGTGTGTGTGTTCCAAGGGTCAATGCTGTGCCCATCTCTGAGAGGGGTTTGGCGTGGACACGCACATTTCTGGTTTGAGGGCAGGCAGGAAAAACGCTCTCTGGCGGATTAGGTAACCTCTACACTAATTAATTCTGCGAAGGGCCTTTCAGAGCGCCGCATGCAGCTCTCAGAGAGAGAGAGAGAGAGAGAGCGTGCGAGCGAGAGAGCGAGCGAGAGAGGCAGGCTGAAAGGATTGCATTATTCTGCGCTGCGAAAGGAAATCAGAGAGCGCAGGTCTCTCGGGGCCTCGGCGGCGCGCTCTAATAGCTCAGCGCGATCTCTGCTAGGATATTGCTGCCCTCGAGTGTGTGTGCGTGCCGGCAAGTGGGGGCTGGTGAGCATGTATGCCGATATTTTTAGGGAATACACAAAGGATACGCATATGAGGATAAGAGAATAAGCAAAGAATGAGACACGGTTGACATTTTTGGACGCGTTTGGTCGTGTGGGTAAGGCTGGGAATCGGAATTGGAGAAAATATAGTGGAACCGAATGATTTTCATGACATTCGGTTCTGTTAACGGCTCTTGAACGCCTACGTTTTCCCCAGCGGTTATCCACAGCGCTACGGCAAATAAAATGACGTTTTAGCTCTCAGTCTGAATTGAATGTGATAAGAGAAAGACAATAAATAGCAAACACCTTTCTATTGCATTATCCTCGCTGCGCGACCAGCGATGTCCGACTCTTATGCACCGGTTATTTTTAGTGAGTTGGTCCAAAAGACTCAGGTATCCCATCGTTTGTTGTTTACATAAGGATGAGATGAGTAATTTAGATTATATATAGGATATATACTGAATAGCATAAATACTGACTTTCATGTAGGCTACACCTGATTGGGCGGACACACAATAGTCCCGCCCTAAACTCACGCCATTGGTTGATTTGATGTTGTTGTGTCAGTCTAGTCTGGATGTCAGTTAACTTTTTTTTTCTTTAACTCAACATTAAGATTTAATAAATTTTACATTTAAAGGCAGGGTATGTGATTTTTCAAAAACACTTTCGAAAACTGATTCGGGCCGAATAGCAAAACAAACTTGTAGCCAATCAGCAATAAGGGGCGTGTCTACTCGTGATGTGGAGGAGAGAGCTTTCAGTGCATGGGACGGACATTAGCCGAGCCCAGCGACAGAAAGATAGAGATGGCGGATAAAAAAACAAAAGAGGAAAACGTCTGCGGAACGATAAGACAAGAAGTAGGACCCGTGTAAATATCGGATCAGCTTTCCAGCGCCGGAGAGAACTCAAGGACCGAGGCCTGCGATCGGACACCAAGGTTGCTTTGTTTCTTCTCAATAGGTGAGTAACACCGGGTCTACAACTTTTCAAATATCAACATTGGCTACCAAAAATCGCTTACTCTGCCTTTAAGTAAAATTGTATGTTTTACTTTATTTTCATCTATGTTTTTCACAATTTTAATTTCCTTAGTCCTTTGCTACAATGGCCTAACATAAACTATGGAAGAAGATCATTTGAGAAACATCTCAGTTTTTTTTTTTTTTTGTTCATACAATGAAAGTCCAAAACTGCTTAGTAACCTGTCTTCTTTTTCAGCTTTTTTTTTTTCATGAAACAATAGCTACTCAAAATAAGAAACTAAAACTGCCAGCAGTTGGAGGTAAATGTCTTTATGAGTCATTCATTCATTCGATTCGTTCAAACTGCTGATTCATTCAGGAATGAAGTAAACGGCTCAGTTTATGAATAGGCTATCCACCTTTTTCTTCAACGCGGAAGTAAGCCTATGGGTGAGACTTCCGGTTTATTAGCAGCTATAGGGAAATAAGAGAAGAATAACAACGTGCAGTAAACGGTAAAACTGTTTGCACTACAAACCAGTGTGTTCATAATTAAGATAATACATTAAAATAATATGGTAAGACACACCAATTTTCAATATCAAGCAGCAAAAGGAGCGGTTCTGTACAGCTAAAAATAGCTGGACGGATGAAACCGGAAGCTAGACCCATAGAATTTACAAATGGCCGCGCCCATTTTTAAGGCAAGAAAAAGGTGGATTGAATCATTGGATTTGGTCAAAACGCGGATTCATTCAGATGCTAAACAACTGTGTTGCTCACAGACACATATCAGTTCTGCGGTGACTTTAAAGGTAATATTTTGTCTGCAAAATTAAGCAAAACAGACAATGTTGTGTTTAAAATATAACACTATATTGACTTATTTTTTTACTGAACTGATGTATAAAATCACATTTAAACTTGTGATATTCGTGACAAATCAGCACTCGTGTGATAGGCCTATTGCTCTCCCTGGTCATGTGATATCCCTTATCATATGATATAAATATGAGGCGAAACTCATACAGAGGCATTTTTACCCCAATATCTTGAATTATAGGAGCATAACTGCATTTATGGAGTTCTTACCCTGCATCATATTTGTCAACAGTCAACTGTATGAAATGTAAGATGATGTACAGGTCTGGGGTGGGGCCGGTGTTAAAATATTTTATTCGCGTAATTTTTTCATAACTAACTGACAGCCCTAATATATATATATATATTCAGGTTAATAGATTTAGCATGTCACACTGCAGGACACTGCTGTAACTGCATGTCAACTTCTCAGATACACCAGCAAGCGAACATAGCGTAAGAGCGTGTCATGAGTGAATGGCCCCTAACGCCGTCAGGAGCCGCTCCTATAGTTTTCTCTGTATCTCACACATTCACACACACACTCGCAGATCGTGTAGGAGTTGTGCTTTCCAGTAGGTAACTGTGATCTTGCCATCTGTCCGTGCAGTCAGACGCTGGCAGCGGCCGTGGCTTGAAGGCGTGAGCGGTGGCGAGCTGGAACAAGGACGCGGGCACACTGCCAAAGTGAGAGAGACAGAGAGAGAGAACACACGCTATTCGGGTCTCAGGTTGCAGGAAACTCTCTGCATGCTGCGACGCCTCCAGCAGCAGTTATAAATCAGGTCTAGCGCACAAACACGCACACACTCGGCAAGATCCACCTGTACGTCATTACAGCTCACTCACAACTATCTTCATAATATACACGTCTGCGCATGTGTTTAGAAAAGACATTCACTGTGCTAAAATGACCTTTTAATTAGAGGCTGCATGAAATTGCTTGACTAACGTGGTTTTATGTCCTGTGTTGTTTGTACTTCCTGTTGAAACAGGAAGTTTGGGCGGGGCTCATCAAAACGCTCATCTCTGTTTATTTTAAATTGGCAGTAACGTTTAGTTACATTACAGCCATGAAGCATGATTTACAATTTGCTAGTCGGTTCCAGTTTCTAAAATGGAAAGGGACATTCTGATTTTATAGAGCGTTTGATTGGATGAAAATCTGTGTAGTGCAGGATGATGTCATCAGTACCTTTGCTTAATTTTCCTGAAAATAAGACATTTTATATGTGTATATACGCAAAAAAAATAAATTTGTGAATGTTCAGGAGTACACTAGCTCTTTAGCTCTAACTCTACATTATAGTCCTCCACGTCCACTGCGTTCTCAAAACTCTGGCAATTTGATAATACCTAGAATATCAAAATCAACTGCGGGCAGCAGATCCTTTTCCTATTTAGCGCCCAAACTCTGGAATAACCTACCTAACATTGTTCGGGAGGCAGACACACTCTGTCAGTTTAAATCTAGATTAAAGACCCATCTCTTTAACCTGGCTTACACATAACACACTAATACGCTTCTAATATTCAAATCCGTTAAAGGATTTTTAGGCTGCATTAATTAGGTCAACCGGAACCGGGAACACTTCCCATAACACCCGATGTACTTGCTACATCGTTAGAAGAATGGCATCTACGCTAATATTAGTCTGTTTCTCTCTTATTCCGAGGTCACCGTTGCCACCAGATCCAGTCTGTATCCAGATCAGATGGTCACTGCAGTCACCCGGATCCAGTACGTATTCAGACCAGATGGTGGATCAGCACCTAGAAAGGACCTCTACAGCCCTGAAAGACAGCGGAGACCAGGACAACTAGATGAGCCCCAGATACAGATCCCCTGTAATGACCTTGTCTCAGACGACCACCGGGACAAGACCACAGGAACCAGATGATTCCTCTGCACAATGTGACTTTGCTAGCCTGAAATTGAACTGCTGGTTTTGTCTGGTCAGAGGAGCACTGGCCCCCGACTGAGCCTGGTTTCTCCCAAGGTTTTTTTCTCCATTCTGTCACCGATGGAGTTTTGGTTCCTTGCCGCTGTCGGCTCTGGCTTGCTTAGTTGGGGACACTTCATTTCCAGCGATATTGTTGACTTGATTGCAAATGATTGTAAAGATACTATTTAAACTGAACTGATGATGACATCACTGAATTCAATGATGAACTGCCTTTAACTGAAAAATTAGTGTTTACTATTGTCATTTTGCATTATTGACACACTATTTTCCTAATTAATGCTGTTCAGTTGCTTTGACACAATCTGTATTGTTAAAAGCGCTATATAAATAAAGGTGACTTGACTTGACTTGACTAGCATATAGATTAGCCATACCCTGATAGACATGGACTAAGAGCTGCGAACTGTTTTATTTAAATAACATGAAAACCAATGAATAGTTCACAGTAAGACCAAGAATAAGCTTTAAGAAAGTATCTACAGCTGATTCTGATTCCATGTCATCTTTGAAGCATGAAGTTAACTATTATGTGCACGAGACAGTCAGATGTTTTATAGACTGTACAGTCCAAGCACATTTGACTATCGACAAATCTGAGCACACACTCCAATTTCATGCTCTTGCACGCACACACGCTGACTAATTACCCCACTGGAATGTTAGCCGACCTTTCTGGGCTGCGTCGGTTTAAAAAGATTTGTGTCGTCCCTACTTTCATCCCACGAGGGAAAGAAAATCTTGTTTCCGTTTTTGCCTGCGCAGTTTTATTCTCGCTCCCCGAGTGGTTTGTGTGTGCACAGGCGTGTTTACGACTAGTATGTGTGTGAACGTAAGTCAGGGGCAGCAACCTTGAGACTGCGTCTATAAACACGGTCATGTGGGCTGTCTGAAGAAGCCACTGGCACAATCTCGACTGCTCTCAGATGAATACAAGCCAGAAAGGAGGAGGGGGGGGGGGGAGCAGATGTGATAGCGAGAGGACAACGAAATACACAACATCCTCTCGTTTCTCCGGACTTGCTTGCCTTGTATTGGCACGTTAAGCGTTATAGAGAAAATTCACAGTTGTTGCATTCAAACAATGCTTCTCTGCAACAACAGCCCAAGCACAGCATACAAAATAAAACTTGAGTATTCAATTTCAATGATACCATAGATTTTGAGGCCTCTTCAAGGGAGGAGTGCTGTTACTTTTTTAAGTGTTCACTTTCACTTGGTGGATGAAAAAATGAATAAAGAAATTTCATGGACACTGAAGAAAAGGCCTGAGGCATATGTAGAGACTAGAATATCACAGAAACTTGGAGTGATTTATTTAAAGAAAATTATATGTATCAAATATATTTTAAGTTTGCTATGACATCTACATTTTAGAGACCAGAGAAATTTCACAATTCTCTGTGCCACAGCAGAATACTAGAGTAACTCATATTAGTAAAAAAAAAAGTCCACAAAAATGATTGAGAATGATTAAACTGTATAAAAATGCAAATGACAAATACAATAGAAAAAACGATACAAATGAAACAAACAGTGCTTTAAGTTTTTATGCAAGTCTAAAGTATTCAGTTAACAGCCTACTACAGAAATTGAATAATCGAATGTAAAATAAAATAGCATAGTATTCACTATAAGAATTAAGCTTCTTTTGTTTCTTATTAAAGCTACAAAAGTCCTTCAGTCAAGAGGATTGAAAAGTCCTTCAGTCATGAGTGATTTTGTCTTTTTTTTATTTTTTATTAATATTAAGCACACAGTCAGCAGCAGGAATATATCATACTGACACTTTAAGAGCCGTATGGATCCAGTTCACTTTTATGCACATATTTTAATTCTCAACTGTTTACGTTCACTTATTACATAACCGACAAGGGTTTTTGTGAATAATCACTAAGCGCTGCATTTTGACACATTTTTGCGTGTATTTGACCATTTAGGTGCGCACCTTGAGCTAAAAGATAACTTTACATGTCTTTGTTCTAAATCTAATCAATTTGAATAAATCGGCATGTCCCATTTTTCAAAAGTCATGTTACATGATTTTACTGATTTGCACATGAAATTGGGCTTTTAAGGAGTGAAAGCGCTCACTGGAAATGGGGCGCAATAATCGTTTTATCTCGATTATTGTATTTTCATAATTGTTGGAGGCCGAAATCGAAACTGTATTTCGATTAATTGAACAGCTCTACTAGAAACCACTGAGAACACCCTCACCTAACAACACCCTAAAACGACCCAAAATACCCTAGGAACCACATAGCAACACCCTTAAAAACACCCAGAACCACCCTAACAATAAGGTGACTAGACATGCCACTTCCCAGGGACACGTTCTGCCCAGGATTTCTAAATTGCTTAAAATAACCAGGTTTTGGCTGTTTGCACTGCCCAGACCGATCGTTATGACATCAAAGTACCATGAGAACGAATCGAAAGCATAAGGAGCCGTCTGCTCTGCTCTCTATAGCTCTCATGGTACTTAGATGTTATACAATGATCGATCTGCGCAGCGCAAACAACCAAAACCTGGTTATTTTAGGCAATTTACAAATCCTGGGCAGAACGTGTCCCCGGGAAGTGGCACATCTGGTCACCTTACCTAACAACCTAACACCTAGCAAAATCCTAGAAACCACCCAGAACACACTACACAGAAAAAAAGGGTTTAAAATTTTACCTTTTGGGGTACAACAGCTTGTCCCTAGAGCAGTACCCTTAAAAGGACATATTTGTACCTTTTTTACCCCTAATAGGTACATATTAGTACCTTAGAGTAGTAATACGTACCCTTAAGGTACTAATATGTACCTATTAGGGGTAAAAAAGGTACAAATATGTCCTTCTAAGGGTACTGCTCCAGGGACTAAAGGTACAATTCTGGCCCATTATTTTTCTGTGTGTAGAAACTACCTAGCAATGCCCTAAAAACCATTCAGAACATCTTAACAGTCACCTAGTAAGTCCCCAGAAACACTGCTCAGCTACTAACTCTGTAGAAACACTCAAATTGTCTTCAGGAAAGGTTTCAGAACAAAATGTTTTTACTGCTTGATGTCATTGGAAAACCTCTTCAGAATTTCCTCAAAGAACTTTGTATTTTCTAGGTTTTTGAAAACCATTTCGAATCTGGTGCTTTTTAAAAGCCCATATCTGAACAACCTGTAATGTGACATCGAGAACTTTTTTAAAAATCTTATACATAAATGTTCAAGTGCTGCAAAGGACCATTTAAGAACCTTTATTTTTAAGAGCACTGGACCTGTTTATCATGCTTAATAGTCACTGCAGAGCTTGTAAACATTCTGAACACTATCATGTCCGTAACCCTAATCCCAGCTCTATCTCAACAGCCTCAGGGCTGCTATCCACAAGAAAAGATGAATAAAAGCTATCTTTGTTTAAATGCTGAACGCAGGCTGACACTTTGACCTGCCAGGGCCTCCGGGTTCCGGAAAACTCCATCATGTTTGGCTCTCCATGGGGTGTTCACTTACTCTAAGAAGGGATTTAAAACCTGAATGACGTTTGAAATAACACTTTTTCTTACATTTTAAACTCTCTTTTTTTAATGCTCAGATCCTTTGTTCTTTACTCTTTATCTGCACAATCAGCCTTAGAGGGCCATTTCTGGAGAGATGCTTCCTCTACCTCCAGTGCTTTTCCAGAGGTTTACATAGGATTATAGGCGGACCTGATGCATTATCGTTTGAAGCCTCAAAAACACTGAACCTGGGGCATTTGTGGGGCATCCAGATCTTCAAAATACGTGGCCGATGTTAAAGGTCCAGCTGTTAGAAAGATTCCCTCAAATCATAAACCATTTTTCTGCTTTCCTGCGCTTCTCTCTCTCTCTCTCTGTGATCCCAGGAGACTATTTTTCTTGGTCTTGCCCGAGTAGTGCAGCCTGACCGGGGCCCCGTACGCACACACATTCATCACTCCACCCCTACCCCAGCGTGCAAATACGCTGTTCTGCGGCTGCAGAGTCAACAGCACAAGGGTTCTCCATGCTGTGTGTATGCCTTGATGTGCAGTTCGGGTTTTTGACGAAGGATGGTTACCAGACAAGTAGCCAAGTGTATATTCAAACCATGCATTGCGAGTTACAACTGGGCAGATGTGCAGCAAATGTGAAGTATTAAAAAAAGGATTTGATTTTAATTGATATATCAAATATCAGTAGTGCGTTCAAATGTTTGATTAATTAAAACAATTTTTGCTTGACAAGGTACGACTACGTTGTAAATATAGGCTGCATATCATGATTTACTAGCTGTCATTAAAACGTTATTTATTTAGTGCGAAAAGACAAGAAGCTGGTGACACACCCTACGCACCCACTTAGGAACAATTTGCTGATGTTCCCATTAAGTTCAAAAATGTTACTTTTGAATATTCTTTAAATGTTCAAAATGTCTAGTTTTTTAAATGTTTTCGAAACGTTTTTCTTGGTTATGCAAATGTTAAGTGAACATTCCATTGTATCATTTTGCAAAAATGTTCCTTCTGAATGTTCTCGAAACAAGTAGTAACTATTAAAAAAGTTAGACAAACATCCCAACTAAAATGTTTCAGAAAAAAAAAAGTTCCATGAATAATGTATAAATAATGTTTTTGTTATTATGTTTTTGGAACATTATTAAAGATGAGAGAACTTTGAATGAACATTCTATTAATGTTCCTGAAAAAACGTTGCCAGAACGTTAACCAAAGTTGTGAGAATGAAACCGGTTAGCTCGGCATGTAAACAAAGCTTCTAGGTACACAAGCTTGAACGTGTGCGTTGCATGCTTAGTGTTTCTATGAAGGGAACTCTAGCAGTTATTACAGTAAATGTCATAATTTACAGTAAGTTTTCTCTTTCATGTCAACTACTGTCTTAGCAGTTTGATGAGAATCTTACAAAGCAACTGTGGCTGCATCCAAAATCGTAGGTACTTTTTTGAATAAGTAATTACATCGCGACAGCTAAAAAGTATGCCCTGAATGTGTTTAGTATGAATGCAATCCAGGGCTGCGTTCAGCCCCGACAAAAACGGTGCAAAACGTTTTTTAAACGGAAACGGTGGTGCGTTGAACACCCTATTGTAATATTTACCATTATATAATCAGAGGGGTATAGAAAAGTTTATTAAAGTGTCACTCCATAATACAATAGCAAAATATTAGTTAGGACACATTCCATTTATGTTGATATGGACAAGAAGACATTGCAATTACTAAATGATATTTAGACAGACTTAAAGAAGTTCCAGATCTATACTTGTGCCCTTATTATTTCAGTTATTTTGCCTTTAATGTAAATAAACATGTGCAAACAATATACTTGCTCTTGTGAATTTATTTGGATGTTAATTACATTGTGCGAGCTGTCTCTTTAATACCGCGTGGTTTACATACATGTTGCTGCTGACTGGGCTGACATGTTTAACACACCCACCAAACAAGAGAAAACGCATCTCAAACCCCTTGCACACCGTTTCCAGGAAACATGTCGTTCAAACCGGAAACCGTAGCAAAACGGTGCACACCGGTTTGAGCTTGAACATGCCCCAGATGTACTACTATACGTTCGCTATGTTGTCATTATCACGTGACCTACCAACATCAGTTGCGTCACTTCACTGCCATTCAAAAATCACCTCCCGTGGCCTGATGGGATACTAAAGTTTCCATTGGATGTGCACTTTAGTATCTTGTCGGAAATAGTAGGTCATCTGGGTAGATTTTGCCTACTGTTTTATGAATACTGTGAATTCGGGCATACTAATCTTTTCACATAATATTATATAGAAGGAAAGTATGCAAATTCGGATGCAGCCTATTTTTAATGCAACTTACCTGAAGAGCGCAGACATTCGAAGGACTCTATTGCCCCCCTTGAGTACTGGGGTATGTTAGCGCAAATGTTCAACAGTATAAAGTATGTTTTAAACTTTGCTTGCATAAAGTATGTTCATGACGTATAAAATAAGGGCACACAGAATGCATTCTTGCATTAAAAAAAAAAAAAATCGTGCAATGAAACGCTAAAAACATGTTTTGTGCGAACTGGCCCTAAGGGCTGCAAAAATACAGTCCAAACTTGTTTTTGCGCTCTTAACAGAATGCGATTTTGGACACAAAAAGTATTGTAGAGTTTCACACCGCTGGAATGCAGTATTAACCAATCAGATTCCAGGACTGGAACTGTGCTTTTCAAAATGCTCAATATTTGCTGTATTCAAATTTCACGATACTTTGATTCATAAATTGTAATATTTGAATTAATATCAAGTACTGATGGGTTCAGATTGATAAAGTGTTAGTTCATGGCGTGTCATTATAAACTGTCACCACAATATTTCACAGGGAAGCCAGTGTTGTGTATCCAGCGACACCTGGTTCATAACCGAGGCCCATTAATTGTTAATTGCCTTGACATTATGTGCACAAAACTGGTACCAGAGCTTTTCCCAACCGTTTCAAAATCCCTGATGCCTCTCGCCCACAGCATGTTTGCGTTACAGGCTACTTGAGCGGCGAGAGCAAAGAGAAGAAGAAAAGCGCTCAGGGGAATGAAGAGGAGGAGGAGGAGGAGGGGCGAACCTCGTGCTTGGCAGTAAATTCGAGCGCTGACATGAATTTCGCGAGGGGCCGGTCCCTCTGGAAACTCCCCTGTGACGGCATTAGAGGCCTCTCTCTGTTACTGCACGCACACACGTGCATACATAGCCTGCGCCTCTAAAAATCTGCGCTTCTCTCGGCCAACCCCTATAAACAAAATGAGTACTTGACTGGTGCTGAGAAACCTTTGTCATATTGTGTGCTTCTGACCTAGCTACACTCCTACTGACAAACTTGCTGAATTTTTGCCAGAAATATTCTAAATCTCACAAAATATTTTAAGGAAGGTATTTTATGGTTTATCTACCCACAGTAATCATTACAATAATATAATAAAAACTGATTTTAATTCTATACTAATGCATAATTAGCTTTTATTACGTAGGTCTAACAACATAAATATATATATATGTAGGCTATGTATGTATGTACACACACGCACACACACTAGCGTCATTTTTAAAATAAATTTATATTTTTTTTATTCAGCAACACTTTAAATTGTTCAAAAGTGATGGTAAAGACATTTATAATATTACAAAAGATTTATATTTCAAATAAATGCTGTTTCTTTGAACTTTCTGTTCATCAAAGAATCCTGAAAAAGTGCAGTTTCTACAAAGATTTTAAGCAGCACAACTGTTTTGAACACTGATAATAATACTAAGAAATATTTCTTGAGCATCAAATCAACATAGAATGATTTCTGTAGGATCACGTGACACTGAAGACTGGTAATGATGCTGAAAATTCAGCTTTGCATCACAGAAATAATTTAGCCTATACTTTAAAGTATATTTAAACCGAAACGGTAATAATATTTCACTATATTACAGTTTTTACTGTATTATTCATAAAATAAATGCAGTGAGCAGAAGCTTATTTCAAAACCATTAAAGGGGTCATATGATGCGATTAAAATTTTTCCTTTCTCTTTGAAGTGTTACAAGCTCTTGGTGCATAAAGAAGATCTGTAAAGTTGCAAAGACTAAAGTCTCAAATCCAAAGAGATATTCTTTATAAAAGTTAAGAGTCAACCACGCCTACCTAAAACGGCTCGTTCTAACACGAAGTGGTTAAATTCAAACACGAGTTTTGGGCAGTGTAGAGTAACGCTAGTTGTTTGTCATTTCTCCGATCACAAATGCAGACATGGTTTTATGTTTACGCGGCGCGATGCAATGCAAATCTTACCGACCTCAAACTTTTGAACAGTAGTATACATATATATATATACTGTAATAAAAACGTCTAAAAACCAAAGCGTATAATGTATAATATATAACATCATGTATAATACCAAAACGTATATTGCTACTATAGTTTTTTTGGGCCTTGGAGTGCCATATAAATACCATGCCACTGTTTGTAATGGAAACCAAGGTCATAATTTAAAAACATTAAAACACTACTAAACAGAGTAGCGCAAACTATCACAGTTTAAAATACAAAGCGTTCTAGAAAGGATTCTAGTTTGATTCTAGAGCGCGCACGTGAGCTGATTGTCGCTCTGGCTGCTGTCGGGTTTAACGAGCGCAGCGTGTCGTTAAAGCGCCGGTTTACGAGGCTCCTTTATCGTCCCACTCACACGCATATACGCGAGCGGCACACAGACTGCAGAACCCCTAAAGACTCAGATTTAATGCTTCCTGCCCGAGCTGATCTCACTCCCACCGCCAGCTGCTGCTTTCAATTTCCCCCTCACACTCGCTCGCGCGCTATCTCTCTTTTCTTTCTTCGGCGCTTTAACTCGCCGTTGCCTTTGGCGACCAAATGTTTTCAAACCTGAGGTGAGAATACAGCACACACACACACACACACACACACACACACACTCATATTTGTGTATACTTGAGACTCATCGAGCATTACAAAAGTGCTAATGTTCAAACGTATGAAAAATGGTGTTTAATTGAAGTTAACACTACTGTGGTACTTTTTACATTAATACATACAGGTGCATTTCAATAAATTAGAATGTCGTGGAAAAGTTCATTTATTTCAGTAATTCAACTCAAATTGTGAAACTCATGTATTAAATAAATGCAATGCACACAGACTGAAGTAGTTTAAGTCTTTGGTTATTATATTTCTGAATGATATTATATTCATACCATACCATATTTATTTATTCCAAGCTATGTCAATAAGATGGAAAATCATAGTAGACGATTAGCAAGCTAACATTGTGCTACCCTGGAAATGTACCATTTTCAAAGTACCTTGGTTTTACCACAACATTACTTTTTAAGTACCACGCTATATATCAAAGTACCAAGATTTATAATTTTTTTTCCATGAATGTTCCAGTCTTAAAAATGTAGGCCTATTTTACCATATTAAAATTCCCTGATATTTTAAAAGTTTATTAATGTTAATATGTGGGTCAAAGACGAAAAGGGTGTTTCAAGCATCAAAAAAATAAAAGTGTAATACAGCTTTAAATTGTGTTTTTTTCCCTTTACATTAGAATGTATCCTGTTTATTTTTATGTTTTTCTGAGCAAAACATAATGAGTATAATACATTATTTTACCATAATTTACAGAAGAAACCCACTAAAATGTCATTCAGTCTAACAATATTTATATACCAAAAAATCTTGTTAGACATATTTTAAACAAGAATCATTTGATGACAAATTAAAAGACTTTATTTAAGGATCAAAGTGCAGCCCTCAAATACCAATTAACTTAAATTTTTTAGTATTGTATGATCACATATCCTTTTATGTATTTAAATAAGTACAGGTCAAAATAAGTATATTGTTTCATTTTTACAAAAATATATCCATTACGCTGAATGACCATGGGTTGTTACTCTGAATGACGTTTTGCCAAAGAGGGAAATAATAGTCATTGTGCCCATAATTGCAATGTTTTAGTATTAGTCTGTATCATTAAATTAGTTTTAATAATAAATGACGGCAGAAGTAGATGCTAAAAAGTAATAAGCATTTTATTCTACTGTTCTGAAGATCTCTGCCATGCTTGCTTAGCTTGTCACTTTACTTCTGACTTGCTCGGCCCCACAAATTGCTGCTTGAAGGTAATACTTTCTGTTTGCCAACATACCGTAAATGACAATTATCAGGATGAGTATTTTGGGTGGAGAATCCCCTCAATGGCCTCTTCTGAACTTGTGACATACTGTAGTGAGAATACTCTCTGTTCAGAAATATTAGTAAGCTATTATTCTCTATCATTATAGTTATCTTTATAGTTATTGTTGAACGGGTTTTAAGAGTGCCACCCAAACTACTGGGTCAACATTTACTTTATTAGATTTTTGGCTTTTTACAGTGCTTAGCAGCTCTTTCTGTTCGTGGGCATCTAAAATTAATCAATAACACAAACTAAACAATACAAAAATGCATTCAAATATTAATATTTATTAAGTTTAACATATTTGTCAGTGCTAAATATTCCTAATTTATCTGTAATATAAATAAGATGCTAAAATTGTTATTTATACAGTGATACTGTCATTCAGTGTAATGGATGACACTGTGGTGTAACAGAGAATTTGCATTACACAAAATTACAAAAACATTAGCCTGAATGATGAAACTTCTACTTCTGCTTATATTGCAGGCAATCAACTGGCCACCTATTTCAAACACTGAGCTTGACCAGTAAAGTTGATTACAATTATTCACAGCAACTACTTATTTATCAAAAAAATCTAACAGTAAAAGTGTTTTTGGCATTTCACTGAATGACATGTGTTTTTGTAACTTCGGATACCACACCATGAAAAGGTGAAATGATCAAATATTTAAGAGCAATAAACTCACTTTTCTGCAGCACCACACAGTCTTCAGGGTGCCATCTGATGATGCCACACACTGTTGAATGACTATCAGTTTTTCATATGATTTCTGAATAACTTCTTATTCCTGTTACACGGAATGATTTCTGATAAACTGCATTTTCGTGACAAAAGTCCCCTGGTTATTTAAATGCTTTAAAAAAACGATAAGGCATAGTCCTTTTAATATAACACAGCCAACACTTATTTGAAAATGCCAAGACAACATATATATGTTTTAACCTGGTATTTTATATGTTATATACAGTATATAGTCCAGTATAAGTCCGGACCATTACAATGAATGACAATTTTACACTTTGGAACAGTATTTCCCCCATAATTTGACATTTTATTTTCACAAAAGTTATTTGAAATATGAAAGTAGATACTTTACTTGCATTTAACATGTTTTTTATGTATTTAAAATCACATTTGTAAATGTATACATTTTCTGTATCAGGACATAATAAAAAATATCTCGTCCTTGGCAGGCCTTAAAATTTGGAAAATAAAACCTCAGATGAACAACACATGACATATCACACTGTGTCATTATTTATTTAACAAAATAAAGCCAAGATGGAAAAGCCATGTGTGACAAAGTTAGGACACCCTTACTGTTAACATAGCAATTAAGAGGGTAAGTAGCAGTCAGGCACTGCTAATCAAATGCCTTTGATTAACTCATCATCAGCAAGTGTGAAAACCTCTATACAAAGCAGAAGTGTTGGCAGTTTGCTGGTCTGGAGCCTTCAGGTGTGTGTTAACACAATGCCAAGGAGGAAAGACATAAGCAATGATCTTATGGCGCTTTTCCACTGCATGGTACGGCACGGTACGGCTCGGGACGGGTCACTTCGAGAGCTTGATGGGGCGACGCGGAATGAAAACGTTTTTTTTAGGAGTCGTGGTAGTAGAGGCGGCACAGCTATAACAACATGTGAATAATCCCGCCCACTCTAAAGCGGTACTGAACTGCAGTGGAAACGCAAACCGTGCCGAGCCGAACCGTGCCGTGCCGTACCGAGCCGAGTCGTACCACGCAGTGGAAAAGCGCCATTAGAGAAGCAATTGTTGCTGCCATCAATCTGGGAAGAGTACTACGGCCATTTGCAAACAATTTGAAATCCATCATTCTACAGTGAGGAAGTCCAAAACAGACAACAATCCTCCCAGGAGTGGACATCCCAGCAAATTCACCCCAACATCAGACCATGTAACGCTCTGAGAAATGGCAGACAACCCAAGAACTTCACTGCAGACTCGACAGGCCTCAGCTAACATGTTAAATGATAAAGTTCATGACAGTACAATTAGAAAAATATGGGACAATTATGGCATGTTTGAAAGGCTTGCCAGAGGAAAGCCTCTTCTATCTGAAAAAAGCATGACAGCACAGTTTAGGTTTGCAAAGTTGCATCTGAACAATCCATAAGACTTCTAGAACAATGTCCTTTGAACAGATGAGACCAGAGAGGAGATGTTTGGCCATAATGCACAGCGCCACATTTGGTGAAAACCTAAAGAGCATATCAGCACAAACACCTCACACCAAAAGTCCCACATGCTGGTGGAGGGCTGATGATTTTGGACTTGTTTTGTAGCCACAGGATCTGGGCACCTCACAGTCATTGAATCCACCATGAACTCCTCTGTATACCAAAGTATTCTAGAGTCAAATGTGAGGCCATCCATCCGACAGCTAAAGTTGGGCCAAGATTGGGTGATGCAACAGGACAATGATCCCAAGCACGGCAGCAAATACAGAAGGGCTGAAAAGAAATGAATCAAGGTGTTTCAATAGCCCAGTCAAAGTCCAGACCTCATCCTGGCTGAAATGCTGTGGCAAGAGGCGAGCTGTGCATAAACTTGAACATAAACTGGAGCAATGTTGTAAAGAAGAGTGGGCCAAAATTCCTCCAGAATGATGTGAGAGACTGATAAAGTCATACAGAAAATGATTACTTCAAGTTATTACTGCTAAAATTGGATCTACAAGCAACTGAATCATAGGATGTCCTAACTTTGTCACACATGGTTTTCCATTTTGGCTTTATTTTTGTTAAATAAATAATGACACAGTGTGATATGCCATGTGTTGTTGTTCATCTGAGGTTTTATTTTCCAAATTTTATGACCTGCCAAGGACCAGATAATTTTTTATTATGTCCAGATACAGGAAACCATGGAATTCAATAGGGTGTCCTAACTTTTTCACATGGCTGTATATATATATATATATATATGGGGCTTATGGGGCTGCTTATGGGGCTGTCACGTGATGAACGAACGACTCAAACCCGAAGACTGGAGAGATGAACCAATCAATTCTCTTTCCGGCTCAGACTGCATTGGTTAAGTTTATGGGGCTGTCACGTGATGAACGAACGACTCAAACCCGAAGACTGGAGAGATGAACCAATCAATTCTCTTTCCGGCTCAGACTGCATTGGTTAAGTTTATGGGGCTGTCACGTGATGAACGAACGACTCAAACCCGAAGACTTGTCAGATAAGAGGTGAGGTGAGCTAATCATAGACTGAAGACCCAGGTAAACAATGAATTAATATTTTCTGTTTCTTATAGCATTATAGTTTTGTATTGTTTGTAGTGTGATCAACGTTTACGTAAGTAGTAGACGTGTTAGGGAAGTAACACGTAGCCTAACATTTTAATTATATTTTGATAAAATGAACGAAATGACTCGAAAAAAGATTCGTTCATTTTGCTGAACAAGACTCAAAGGTCCGAGTCGGTAAAATGATCCGAACTTCCCATCACTAATAGGCTACACACACAACAATAAAATAAATATAAATAAAAAACAGTATATAAAATGTAATAGAAATATATAAAGTATTAACCTTTTTTTTATAAAATTGACTTTGTTCATTTTATTAAAATGATATAAAACTGTATAATATAGATTATATAACACACACATAACAAAATAAATTTTTTATTACTAAATTATGAAAAGGAAGTAATTTATTAACCCTTTTTATGTAAAATTAAGTTTATTAATGTTCATCAATGTTCACACTAAAAATATATTAATACATAAATATTATATATTGTTGTATTAATATAATGTAGTAAATATTCTAATGTATATATTATAATTAAAAAAAAAATTAGAAACTTCCAAATAATTTATTTAAATTATTTAGTAATTTATTACCTTTTTTCTTTTGAGGGCATCCCCAAAAAAATCTTTTCACATTTAGCTAAATTCTGGTGACATTTTTCAACATTTATAGAAATAATAATTTATATAGCTCTCTATCTGTCTGCCACACACACACACACGGAGTGCTCACGTTAATCCGTTTGTCACGGTGAGCGTGCTTCCTGAGAGCTGAAAATTATTCCTCTCCTTTTCCTGCGCGATGCTCCACGCACGACAGTGTGTGTGTGTGTGTGTGTGTGTGTGTTTGTCTGTGTGTGTGTCTTTCCGTATGACAGCGCGATTCGATTATTCCGCACACGAGAGACGCTCCTTATAACTGCGTGAAAAACGTCCCCTGCACGCTCACGCTGAAACACACAAGCAGCCCGTGTGAATGTGTGTGTGTGTGTGTAATGATGCGTGCCGTGTACTAGTGTTACACTCTTGATTGACAGAGAGGAAGAACTCATTATGGTCCGGTGCTTTGAAACACTACGGTCTGCGTCAGACGTGTCTCTAAAGGTCACCGACCTCTGACCTCCACCTATTTTAACACAATTAGACCTTCCAATAACTGTGTAAGTTTTTGAAATGCCTCAGGGCTGAGGAATGTTAAAGGAATGGCTCTCAGGTGTCATCGCAACGGATTATTCAAACGCATCAGTCACGAGGTACGTGCAGGGCCGTATTAACCATTGGGCTAGGCGGGGCTGAAGCCCCGGGGCCCGAGCAAGGAGATTGGCTGTAGAGTAGATTGACTGGAGCACCGATCGCCAAAGCCACCATGCTCCCCACTTATTAGCTCTGTTATTCAGTTGAGTTTTTCCGTAAATTCCATGCATTACCATTTGAGATTGAAACATAGTCTGAAATTGGTTTACCAATTTGGAGTAATCTGGAAATGGTCGTGCAAAGAACAATATTTGTTAAGTAAAAATGTCAGCAATTCTGAGAGAGAGGGGCTCAAAAAATGAAAAACTTCAAATACAAACAACATAAAAAACATGAGTTAGGCTAGTCGGTAAAATCCCCAGCTATCAGGTTATTTTACTAAAGCTGATGATGGAGTGGAAGTTTGTTGGAACAGCAAGTGAACCTGGCACAGATAAAAAGCAGATAAAAACATTGTCATCGTCCACACAGATTTTAGGTTAGTTTGATTATTAACTGGATTTATATTGTTTTTGTGTTTGAACAAACTATATTCATTTAAGGGTTGGGAGATAATCCGGTAGAAATATATCAATCGTTGATTGAAGCACGTCATGATGTAGGCTAAGCTTATCATTTAAACGCGTTTTAAGCAGGTTTTAAAACAAATGGTTTAAACTGTTCATGGACATTAAGCTGGCAGAATTCATTCTGGTAAATACGTGCATTAAGACGGTTTCAGCCTGATACGCGTGGCGCGCACCTGCTCGTATAGCGACTGACTAAACTTTCGCTCCTTGTGCTTAAACGTTCAAATACACATAGTTATGTGTAAAAATGCCCGTCTTTGCGAGTATCCTTGTAAACACAGTTATTTGTGTCTTAAATGAATGTTAATAGTTAAAGATAAAGCATGTGTTAGGCTATATGACATCCTTAGCCTATATGATGAGATCTTAAAAGGATATTCACCCAAAAATGAAGATACTGTCATATACTTACCCTCAAATTGTTCTAAACCTCTATGAATTTCCTTTTCCTCCTCAACATAGAAGATATTTTGAAGAATGATCGTAACCAGTTTCTGGTCCCAACTGACTCCAATAGTGTGTGTTTTTTTCATATATGGAAGTAGTGAGGGCCCAGCAACTGTTTG
>NW_015642522.1:600794-611653 GCF_001515625.1 Sinocyclocheilus rhinocerous
TTGGGTTACGAGTCTGACTCTCTAACCATTAGGCCACGACTTCCCCCAAAAGCAGCCTAATATAGCTGTTGTTGCCGCCATTTGTGTCAATAATGTAAATCAAACATCAGAAAGAAAATCACTTACTGTCCTTGACTGAATCACTTTTGTAAAATAAATAAGAATGAATGTATATTGAATTTATACTGCGATTTTGAAATTGGTAACAAAAATTATGAAATTTCAGTGCATGAAGAATTTTGATATGGGATAAAAATCCTATTTAAAGCTTTATATATATATCATTATTGTGATGGGGGGCCCTGCAGTAAGTCATAGCCCGGGGGGCCAAGTGCAGTCTTAATACGGCCCTGGGTACGTGATGACATCATTGACATAATTATTATGCGGAAACCCAAATGACATTTGAGAGCTATGGTGGAGAAGCAGTTTTTCAGTGAATAGCAACTTAAATTTCGGCCTGTTGTTCACACCGATCAAACGTATGACCTCAAAGACTTGTATAAATATATAGATATATAGACAAAGACTTATAGCAGTATAGTGCAGGAGAATATGAACCACATTTATGGATACCTTTATGACACCATTTTTGAGCAGCTCAGACATTCTGGTAAACATCTATTTTGGGATCTACTGAAGAAAGAAACTGGAACGACATGAGGATGTGTATTTTTATTTATTTATTTATTATTCGATTTTATGAATTTTTAAGAAACATGACTTATACTGTTATTGGTTTTGTAAATGATGTGTGATTATTAAAGGGGTCATATGATGCGATTTCAAGTTTTCCTGTGTCTTTGGAGTGTTACAAGCTGTTCGTGCATATATAAGATCTATATATAGAACGCGTAACTTTTATTCTCGCTGTAGTGTTGTTGCCGCCACTGCCATGTCGTGGAGACGCTGTGTGTTTCCAAATATGGTAAGGGGTGTAACATTTCCGTCACATGCTTGAGGTATTCGGCCAATCACTACACACTGGATACTTGGCCAATCAGAGCACACCACGCTTTTCAGGACAATGAGCTTTGTAAAAATCAATGCGTTTCAGAAAGGCGGGGCAGAGAGGAGCAACAATAATGTACAGTATGTGGAAAATAATGTTGTTGTTTTTTTACCTTAAATCGCGTAAACACATTGCATTACACCAAATACACCAAATAATGTTATTTTTAGCATCGTCATATGACCCCTTTAAATTAGATGCTTATGAACCCTTACAAAAAGTAATGTGCTGGTACTTTCAGTGTATGGTAATGCTATGGTACTTTCGAACTTATCATGGTGCTGAAATTCGTGTGGTATTTACCAGTGTTATTTTTGTATTATTTATGCTATTATAGTATTTGTTAATATTTTGGAATAACTTTTATTTTTTATATTTTTACTTTTCATTTTAATCGTAAAGTTTTAGTAATTTTGTTAGGTGCTTTTGCTAATTTGATTATTTTGTTTAATATATGTATTTAGCTTTAGTTTATTTCTTCAGTTTAAACTTAGTTTCTCATCTAATATTTATATTTTAATTTTTCAGCTTCTCAACCAAAATTACCATTTTAAATAGTTTTAGTTTAAAGGAGACATATTATGCCCCTTTTTACAATATGTAATATAAGTCTTTGGTGTCCCCAGAATGTGTCTGTGAAGTTTCAGCTCAAAATACTCCACAGATCATTTATTATATCATTTTGAAAATGCCTATTTTGAGTGGAAGCAGAAACATGCTGTTTTTCGGGCCTGTCTCTTTAAATGCAAATGAGCTTCTGCTCCCCGCCCCCTTTTCCAGAATAGAGCTGCGCCATTACAGCTGGTACCTGCTAAAAAACATCCGTTTTGGTTCTGATTATCATTTTTATCACGCTGAAATCATGTGTTTTAAACCATATGAGTTTAAACATCAGATATACGGTTTTCTGAGCGCACACATCCAAAGCACACGGACAGAAAGTGGCTGTCACAGCATGTGAGTACTAAACTAAGTTCTCATTCACACACAAGTTTACGTTAAAAACATGAGTTACAAAAAACAGTCAGTCGGTTATGTCTGTGAAAGGTAAACGGCTGGGATATAAATCACTTGTTTATTTTAGATCTGTGTGGCAGCAGCAATATACATTAAATAAATCAATAAATCCACTGCTGTGTACTGAGCTGGTACTCTGTTGTCGCTTGCGGAGGGAAATATATCGCATGTTTATTTTAGATCTGTGTGGCTGCAGCAATATACATTTAAATAAATCAATAAATCCACTGCTTTCTTGTCTCCTCTGAGGCTGGGACTGTAAATAGTGTTCTGTGCTCATCTGTGCAGGCAAGGGCAGAACAGTTAGCATGTTTTGCTCAAACTTTCGCCATGGCATTAGAGATGGTACACTGTTGTCACTTGCGAAAACACAATAACGGCGCCGTGGGTGTAAACTTACAGATTATAACAATAACAAGCACTTATATTTACATGGTACTTCCAAAAATGCCATGGTACCTTCTCCAAAAAAAACATGACTGTACCATGGTACTTTTTAGTTAATTTTTTTAAGTGTAAAACCATGATATTTTGATATATACCATAGTACCATATGATTACTATGTTTATATACCATGGTAATTACAAAATATTACAAATATTCAGACATGGTGCTTGACCAAAACATGTACATACTATAATGACCATGCTACATGTCCCATGGTAGTACCTTGGTATTGTTGAGTACCATGTAAACACCATAGTACATGAATTTCAGTAACATTGTAAGTTTGAGAGTACAGTGCTAATGATTAAAAACAATAACACCATGGTATTACTATAGTACATGTAAAACTGCTCACGGTGCATTACCAAAAACATTACATCCATTACAATAAAGTACTGTACCTGCAAGAATACCATAGTACTACCATGACACATGTTCCAAATTGCATGGTGATACCATGGTACTTTATTAACTCTGTGATATTTTGTAAATACCATCATTTATGAACATTGTAACAATACAGTATGGTATATCTCCAAATATCAGGGTTTAACACTTACAACACAAAACATGATATTACTGTGGTGAGTATCCAAAAACATGGTATTACCATGGTATATTTCCACAAAAAAAAATTATATTGTACATTAAATTCCAAAGTGCAGTTGTATTATCATAGTTCATGTCCAAAAATAATGGTATTACCGTAATACATATCCAAAAATTACCATATCTAAGAATGTATAATACTTCAGAAAACTTTAGACATTCAAAATTAAAAGACAGGAACATCACAGTTTGTAATCAGTCAGGCAGTCTTAATTCTTGCCCTCTTTGTAGAGGTCTTGACGTTAAGAGGAAGCTGACGTGTCATCTGGCCAAGACATCTGAACGACAGACCCGAATCGCACCTGCTCTGCTCACGGCCTGCTCTCCTTCACTGAGAATAGATGAAGCAGCGAGACCAAGCCGCAGGCAGGCGGTGGAAACGCGTTCACAAGGTCATACGTCACGTACGTGACAACAGCAGAGCAGCTCTGGACAAATGAGAGCGGGGAGAAAGATGGAGGGATAATCTCAAGGACATCAGAGCGCCTGGACGAGGATGGAGGCAAGAAAGGAGAAGGTTAAAGTGTTGTGGATGGGAGTTCAGCCAAACAGACAGTGGAGGTGGGCTGTCAACTCCCATTATCCATTCAGGCCCTAATGTCTAATATTAAAAACCCAGAGAGAGCGAGGTTAGACGAGGAAAGACGAGCGAGCCACGGGCGCTTCACCTTGCCTTGTTCCCCTGCGTCGTTGCACACACACATGCGCGGCTGGTTTTTTATGTGATGTAGGGTTGCCACAGTGGCAGCAGACACCTTGACAACCAGGCGGCCCTCACAGCTGCTGTCTGACTGGCAGCCACTTAGAGACTCCATGAGTGTATGTGTGTGTGTGACAGCAAGCCCTTAAACCTGTAGCACACTAGCATGTGCCGTCATATGTGCTAGTTCAGAAATCTTCTGCTGGAGTTGGTGTCAGTTACAGCTGACATACTTCACCCAAGTACATTGACGCGAGTGGTCGGCACTTCTTACACTGCTGTTGCAGTACTGAAGGCGGAGATAGAGTCACCTTTAAATATCCATGCCAAATTATTTGGCTAGCTAGTTAGGAACATTTAGACTTTACGCAAATGTGTGCCAGTGGCAACACTGAGAACGCAACATGTACGTTAGCATTATGAATGGACACATCGAGAAAAACTATTGACTAAATACATTAAATATTGAGGTGTGAAAATTAACGCATAGTTTGAAGCATCTTCATCACGTACTTACAAAGAATACTTTTAATTTACAACAAGACAAAATATTGGTAACTGGATTGCTACCATTAAAATGAATGGTAATTGCTTTATGTTTGTCACTCTAAACACCCCGTATAAAGTTTGTTCGTTTGACGGACACCTTGATTAAAATTTTGATGCTCCTAAAGTGACATTTGCAGAAGTTTCTCGTGAACACGCAAAAATGTCCTCATACACACAATTTCTTTCTTTTCTGCAAATGTCACTTAGTTAACTTTACCTATGCATATGTCTGCTATAGTGCTACATGTACATGCAACATGTACATTGCCCATATGAGTTGCTCTTTGACACATTCTAAAACATATTAATGTGTGAATATAAACATGAACGTGTTATAGCGTCTTCATGCACATACTTGCAAATAAAAGATTTAATTTCTTATTCTTGGTTGTGGCAAGACAAAATATCATAATATAGTAACTAGGTTGCTACCAATAAAGTTAATATTAATCAATTTAAGTATTTGCGTTAAGCACTCAGTACAAAGTTTCTTTGGTTGACGAACACTTTGTTTTTAATTTTCATGCTTCTAAGTAACATTTGCATAGGTTTCTTTTGAATGCTCAAATATGTTCTCATACACACAAAATGGTTATTTCCCCATCTATCTGAAATAAAATAAATTAAAATAACATTATTTCATTTATTAGTAAATCATATTTGTGAATTGTTGCTATAAATTTTATGTGTTGTGATATTTAAAAAACTATTTTTATTTAAAAGACTGTTGCATCAAAGCTGTCAAATTATTTTGATTTTTGCTATTCTAAAATAGATTGCACAAATACAATTTCACACAAATTTTATGTTACAGGTTCACACACATCATGATAGATGTCAATGTACACACACACACACACACGTTGTTAAAGTGAGGTTAGCCATGCATCTAAGTGGTGTAGTCACACACACACACACACACACACACACACACTTCATTGCACTCTTAATTTACGCATGACATTTACACATGACACCTCTACACTCACGGTCATTACCCTGAGAGCTTCAGTTCAAAAGTGCTTGAGCCAGCAACCGGAGCACACACACACTCACTCGAGACTCATTCAACGCCTGCACACCGGAAAGAGATCACTGTGAGTGCAATTATACTCAATCACTTCCATTTAATATAATTATTAATAATAATAATAGCAATAATAATAATAATGCTTTTATTACATTTGAGGCCAAGTGTGCAGTAGTTTTGCAAAGTTGCAATTAAAACAATTATGATAATAATAATCAAATATTCAAGAATTAAGCTAAATATTTAAAAAATCTCTTCTTTCTGGCCGTTCTTTCACGTGAACACACAGACATGCGCACACATATCTTTAAGATGACAAGCCAGTGTAAACGTGAAATGAGTCAAAAACGCTCATTTACAGAGAACTGCAGGAAGACGTGTGTCTACCAGAAGAGAGAAGAAACAGTGATGTATGTCAAAGAGAAACAGAGAAAAACATCTAGACTGAGATCTTTTTAAGTCTGTTACCGTAATGCCATGAATGTGTGCGTGCGTGTGTGTGCTGATACATCGCCAGCAGGCACAATCTAGCATGTTTATCACACACACACAGACACACACACATTCTCTCTTTCTTTCGCATACACATACGCAGATGAGCCATTTTCGGAAATCAAGGCATCGAATAAGACCTCACTTTTCAGCTCTGCTGCGACTTACGCGCGCGCACACACACACACACACACACACACACAATCCTGGCATGTGTCCCCAGCACATAAACAGCCATTAATCGTTGCTCACACTGCTGACATTTGGAAGAAAGGTCACACTTTCCTGTCTCTCTCTTCGTCTCCCTCCCTGTCGTTCCGCCCACCCTCTCTGAGAACCAGCAGACAGGCCGCGACTCCTGGTAATTTCCTGCCTTGCACCGCTAATAGTGCGCTCGCTGTGCGTCTGCATGGTTGCCTCGTACACGTGACTCAACTAGCATCCAGCAATAGGCAGTTTGTCTGTCCACAGTGTGAAAATGCTATGTGATGTGAAGCATTTACAGACGATTAGAATAATTTTGATGTTAATTGTACAGTTATGAGGACAGAATTCTCAACCAATCAGATTTCACAGTGGGCTGGGATACCTTACGCAGGTGTAATGGAAACAATCAAACAATCAAATAAATATCCTGTTGCTCAATGTTTATTGTGGTTATGACAAAACTCAGAAAATGACAATCGCTTGTCATTTTATAGCTTTATTGACAGCAATTTGCAGTGACAGTTTGCATGAAAGTCATTCATTTTCAGTAACGATTGTTAATGATGCGACAAAACTTAGCAGAACTGAACTTTTATACAAATGAGCAGCGACGTGATGTAAAAATAACATTTATGCTTCCTGTAAAATCTGACACGTTAAACATTGTACTTTTATTGAGTAAAGATGGTAAACTTTTTTACGCAAACCTTTTGCGTTATTTCGCTCTAGATGTGTAAACTTTTACATGATTTGAGGCTGTGTGTGAGTATTTTTATGTTTTGATTTCAAAAGCATAAAACAAACAATTTCAAAATTTTGCATTAACATGGTTTTGGTTTCTTTTATTTTTATAATGCGCCGATTTTTAGTAGTTTTTATTGTTTTATTGTAAGTGTCTACATACTCTCTAACAGAAATTAGCAGTTGCAAGGCAACTCAAAGTCATTTATTTTTCAACAAGAACTGGCGATTTGAGGCAAAGTAAGTACGTAATGACTTCCCTTGCAGATGCGACAAAGTTTCAATTTCACAAAGATACCATTATGCAAATGTACAGTGGCGATCACATGATCATCTGCATGATACGACAAAACCGCATCGCTGAGATTACAGAGTTTTCCAACATTGCGACGTATTTCAGTGAGGACAGATCTTTATGCCTGTTTAGGACCGCAGAAAGAAATAATAACTTCAGTGCATTTTTGTGGCGGACAAGCCTGGTCAGTTTGTAGGACATTCGCCGTTGCAGCCACTTGTGAATGAACCTCGTTGTTCGTCGTTCTCGGCTGCGATCTTCCTTCCCTCGTGATTCCTGTCAGTCTGTTAGCGAAACAATAGCAGCGTTTCATCGTGAGATCAACCAGCGCACCCACTCACACTCGGGCCGTCAGAGAGAAGAGTCGACGGGGAATCTAACAGAGGAACAAATGATGAGGATTACAGACAGAGACGCTCATTATACCGCTGCCCCCTCCGAACCTGTCTCTCTCCCTCTCCGTGCTCATTCCACATAATCTGATTCTACGTCCTCGCTGCCAGTAATCCCTCCAAAACAATTTACACCCCCCAAATGCACTAAACGGTTGCGCCACACTTGCATGCAGAATTTAGCATGTAGCGCCTGGTTTGATTGTTTGGTTTTAACGCGAAATCTAATCCCTCCTCCTGCACATTGTGCTTTTGGGTCTGGCCGTGGTACATTTGCGTCATCCACACGAGGATCACCGTGAGTATTAGCGGCAGCAGTTTACTACTGCTATTTACCGCCAAATCTTTGTACTCTGGCGTGGACAAAGATTGACAGTGTGACAAAGTGTGACAAAGAGTGCGTTAAGATTCCAGTTAAACGTTGTTCAATGGCTTACCTTCAATTGGATTTTGTTCAAAACAACTGGGCTACTATCATATGAGTACTAGTTCGAAAAACACTTTCAAAAGACTGTAAAAAGTGCACCTCTTCCTTGTGCCATTACAGTATTTATATAATTAAGTTTAAAATGTACTTATTTTGTAATGTTTTTTTAAATATATTTTTATGCTCAACAAGGCTGCATTTATGTGATCAAAAATACAGTAAGAAGTTTCTGCTGTTTTTAGCACACTTCTTTTTGTTTGTAAATATGTTTATTATACGTTCATATTCTTTTATTTGTATTGACACAACTTGCACTTTTTCCTTCTGCAATTATAGTAAGTAGGCTATATAATTAAACGGGTCATATGATGCGATTTCAATTTTTCCTCTCTTTGAAGTGTTACAAGCTCTTGGTGCATAAAGAAGATCTGTAAAGTTGCAAAGACTAAAGTCTCAAATCCAAAGAGATATTCTTTATAAAAGTTAAGAGTCAACCACGCCTACCTAAAACGGCTCATTCTAACACGCCCCCACATGTCTACGTTACAATAGGGCCTTTCGCACCGCTTTAGTTCCAGAACTAAATGTACAGTACTAAAGTACTGGGACGATTTTGCGCGAACTATTTTCCAGTAGCATTTAAAGGGTTGCATTCGCACCGAGAGTGTGATCGGAGCTGTGTTTTTGTTGTGTCTTGCGGGTTTCACAATAATGGACATGGAAAGTCGACGTATACTGGTAAGGCCAATAACATTTCCGTCACACGCTTGAGGTATTCGGCCAATCACAACGCACTGGATAGCTGGCCAATCAGAGCACACCTCGCTTTTCAGACCGATGAGCTTTGTAAAAATCGAGGCGTTTCAGAAAGGCGGGGCATAGAGGAGAAACAATAATGTACAGTATGTGGAAAATAATGTGTTTTTTGAACCTTAAACCGCATAAACACATTACACCAAATACACAAAATAATGTTCTTTTTAGCAACATCATATGACCCCTTTAAGTTTGATTATAAATATATATGATATTGCAGTTGCAAGGTTTAGTTCCGTACGATTTTTATTATTTTTTTATTTTATTGAAAGAAGTCTCTTGTGCACACAGGCTGCATTTATTTGACCAAAAATAGTTACAAAAATGTGAAAAATATTCTGAAATATTACTACAATTTAACAAAATAAGTAAACATAAGTAAGTTAAAATTCTATTTTAATATATTTAAAAATGTAATTTATTCCTGTGATGAATTTTCAGCATCATTACTCCAGTCTTCAGTGTCACATGATCCTTTAGAAATCTTTCTAATAGGCTACTAATTTGGAGCTCAAGAAACATTTCCTAATGTCAATGTTGAAATCAGCTGTGCTGCTTCATATTTTTATGGAAACTATAATATATTTTACTTTTTAGGATTCTTCGATGAATAGACAGTTCAAAATAACAGTTACATCTTTTGCAACATTAGAAATGTATTTTCTGTCACTTTTGATAAATTTATTGCATCCTTGCTAAATAAAAGTATTAATGAATTAATTTTAATCTTAGTGAACCCAAACGTTTGTTATATACTGTTCACATCTAACTTGCATAGTAACCCGTTTCTTTATTCGTGTCTAAAAATCACGTTTTCTCCATCCGCCCAAGAGCGTCACATTCAAACAGTCAGTCGATTTGTGTGTTCTTGAGCGGCAGTTTTTCTGGTTGTGTTTGTTTTGTGCGTCTGCGGTGAGCAGCCCACACACCTCTTGTGTGTTGACACTGCACGCTTGGCCTCAGACTGCAGCGGAGAGAGAGAGAGAGAGGGAGAGACAGCATGTCTGGCTACCAGGTCTTTATCCCAGCGCCCCGTGTGCCAGACTTCAGGGCTGGAACGGTTTAATGCCGAGTACAGCTCGCAAAACGACTCTCGCCGTGTCTCATTTGGTTCAGGGCCCCAGAGGCATCTCTCCATATCGGCCTGAAACTGCGACCGCGTGTTGTTTTGCAACACAGCTTTCGGCGTTTAAAGAGTTAATCCCGAAGACGGCAGCAACATGCAGCGAGCATGTGGGCGTTTGGGTGTGTTTGCGCTGGAGAGAGCGAGAGGATGTGTGTAAATGTGTGCGTGTGAGAGAGTTTTTGGCTTGCCGTCCCGTCGGGGAGACGCGCTCATTGGCGGCTAGTACACCAAACTCCTCCAGCGCCGTGACCTCGCGCGATCACACTAAGATCTTTGCACACTAAAGGCCTTTCCACACTGAGCGCGAAAAATCGAAATGAATATCGGACGCGATGACGCGCTGGAATAAAACAATAGAATTCTATGGATGCTTCCACATAGACCGCGAACATTCGCGCACCGAAATGCGAATGTGTGTTTTTTTCCCCCAACCAGTCCGACGAATCATTTCAGTTTCGCAAAGCGAATACACGGGCCGTCCAATAAGATTTGAGCTAGGATCACGTGACCGGAGCAGCTGCTGTTGCACAAAAAGGCAAGAGTGGTGGCGCTGTTTCGAAAACCAGTGTAAACAAACACAGAAGAAGGGTAACCCGGATAAGAGAAGAGAGTGGATGCCGAGTTCTTGTTATCGTTGGTATTTGAGAACAGATTTATTCTCACGTGTTCTTAATACAGAATACCATTTCTATTAGTTGTCCACTTAATTATGTGATCTGTGGAGCACTGTCCGTTTTCTTCCACGTGCGCGAGTGTTATATGAGTCAGAGCACGTTCACTCTTTTTCTACACATGAAATATGAAAGCAAATAGGCATATGATTATGACGATATATTTTCTGTATGTGTTTTGTATGCAGCTCATGGTATTTTTATAGCAATAATGGATGTTTATGACAAATATTAGCAGTGTAGCGTTATTAAACACAAAGAGTGCATGTGTCTGCTTATTAATCAAAATCAACTACAGATCACAATCGGAAGTTATTACAAGCACTC
>NW_015642522.1:615798-645052 GCF_001515625.1 Sinocyclocheilus rhinocerous
ATGTGATCTGTAGAGCACCGTCCGTTTTCTTCCACGTGCGCGAGTGTTATGAGTCTGAGCGCGTTCACTTTTTTTCTACACATGAAATATGAAAGCAAATAGGCATATGATTATGACGATATATTTTCTGTATGTGTTTTGTATGCAGCTCATGGTATTTTTATAGCAATAATGGATGTTTATGACAAATATTAGCAGTGTAGCGTTATTAAACATACAAAGAGTGCATGTGTCTGCTTATTAATCAAATAGATTACAATTGGAAGTTATTACAAGCACTAGATGATGGTTTAAAGTGGGTAAGCAAATACATTAATAATTATATACACTTTTAAGTGTAGCTTGATGCTAATTGTACTTCTAATTATATTTTAGGATGTAGCCTATTCTTGTAAGCATTATAGATAGTTTGTTTCTGGTGTAGAACCTTGTTTATCTTAATTTAATGCTGTATATTGAGCAGCAGATGATGTTAAATCCATTTACGAGATACATATCTGAGGAAAAATGCATTGTTAGTCGGCGCCACCTAGCGTGCAGACGTGAATTAGCAGAAGGCGAACAATCGTTTTGCGTTCGGTGTGAAAGCACAGTTCGTCGGCGATTCGCCTCACTTTTTCGCATCGTGCTCAGTGTGGAAAGGCCTCGAGTCCGAAACTTTCGTCCGTCATAAAAAAAATATGAACCAGGTTCGATTTTCTGCGTTTTTGCATCCGTAGCAAGCATTTTGATAGGAAAGGATGACAAATACGAAAACCAAAACAAAAAAACCCCCGGAAAACCGCATAAGAAAATTTCGGACTCATTGTGCAAGGACCTTGAGTCTGAAATTCTCATCCAAAATTTTTGCACGTTAAAAAATAAATCTGACCTCATGTTGTATCAATCACGTTTACACAGTATACACTGCCTCCGAAATGTTCGTCCAAAAAATTCAGATCAGGTTCGATTTTCTGCATTTTCGTATCCGTATCACTATAAAAAATGCTGGGTTAAATACAACCCAGTGCTGGGTGAAATATGGACAAACCCAGCAATTGGGTTGTTTTGACCCAGCGGTTGGATTTAACCCAGCATTTTTAGAGTGTAGCAAGCATTTTGATAGGAAAGGATGACGAATACAGAAAAAAAACATAAAAAAATTTTGGACTCAGTGTGCAAGACCCTTAACGCAGTGGTCTTCACTTGAGAACCCCACACACTCGATTTTTTTTTCTATTTTCAGTTTAAAGTACTTTAAAGCATTCTGTTAACATACAATACAATTGCCAATACAATATAATATACAACAAACATTCTCTTTCTATTTCGCTCTCAAAAGAGAAATTGCAAACTTAAAAAAATGTGCAGCCATCTTTAGAATTTTGTCTATGAACTTCCATGTTTGTGGTAGCTCTCTATATTTCAATAGCATCGCTGTTGAAGAGTAATTAGCTGATGAAGTGGATTTACTTACTGTAGTTAACGAAAGTTATGATGAGCATTTTAATTTAAATGTCAGTAGAGCGGGAAGATTTTAAAATGAGCAGTTCTTTCACAAATTTGTAAGATTTTACCTTCACGCTGTGGAAATACAATCCGGAAAACAGAAGACAACGAACAAAGCGTTGAAAAGGGGCGGGGCTACATAAGGTTTATATAGTCAATATTGTAACATGTGTTAGCCTATATTTATTATATTATATTCAATAAAAAATAACAAGAATAAATATTAATTGTATAAGATGCTAAGCAATTAATAAAATTATATTAAATTGTATATATATATATATATATAAAAAACATTTGTCAAGACATTATGAAGAAAAATATTGGTCAAGGCAGTAATTGTTTCTGAGGGTGTGATCAATTTTGATGAAATTGATGGGTAACTATTTTCCCCCAGTAACACTCAAAGGATGCATTTCAGCATTTTGGTGTGTAAACATAGTCGAATAAACATGGCTAATCTTAAGAGTGCGCAATGCAGACATCAGACTCTCGTTTTCCCTTTGACCCTTAATTTTTTTCCCTCCATCACATCCCCCTGTCCGCCCAGACACTAAGTATGATTACAGAACGCAAGAAATGCGACTTCCCGAAGGAGAACGCACGTCTAAACAACTCCGGTTGCTTGCACAAACATCCCGTCTCCAGCGATCTGTAAAATAAACCCAAAACACACACACGTGATTTTCCCACAAGGGAAACCCCGGTGAGAATTTCTGTTCTCTACCTGAGACGCAACCCCACAAACACATGCTAACACATTTAAATGGTTTCCCATAGGAAAGAGAATCGCAAATGCAATCTCTTCAATGTTTCAGCTGTTTCTCGTTGATATCAAAAAGACTGAATGGAGATCAGATGGACGCTGTCGTGATTTTTCATCTGAGATTATGACCCAGGTAATCTTGCAATGCATTTCTTATGGAGTTTTAACTGCTCAAATACCAAAGTCTGCAAACAAGTGTAATATCTCAATATAATCTCATTAAATTTTCCAAAGACATGATCTATGCTATCAATTTAACTTTATAGCAATATATATTTACTGTATGTCAGCAATTGTCTCATTTGTGTCAAAGAGACTTTGATTCTTTGATGCAAAATGAAACGCAACTCGGAAATCAAAAGAATGAATGATAAAAGCTGTATTTGCAATGACAAATCTTTTCTTCTGGGTAGCATTTAGTTTTAATGCTCGCAAGGGGAAGGCAACAACATCTGATGCACAGAAGTTCAAACATTAACTGGGTAAGAGGAACACGAGTGTGAGTCAAGAGCGAGAAAAAACGAGAGAGAGAGAGGCTGTGGTGAGTCAGCCTTTGGTATAAAAGAGATCGGACGACAGCCAGAGGCTGCCACGGTTCAAGACACGCACACGAATACACGTCTCAGACTGAGATGTGCTCATGTCTCAGCACAGTCTCGCATGGAGTAAAGAATGCCTTACTCTGAGACCACATACAACAGTGGTTGTGCCTCATATACTGGGAAATAAATAATTTCCAGTATTTTTTATTTTTATATTTAATATATCATTTTTCAAACAAGATAAAGTTTGATAATTGTTATTAAAAAAATTATATTATAATTTTCTACGTGGTCTTTCGAAGCACCCAAGCTTGTCTTACTGCCCGTTTTAAGTCTATCTCTCTTTGTGTATCTCTTTTTTTTTCTCTCTCGGCGCAGGCAGCGGCATTTAAGACCCTTACAGCACTGCCCTGACACGCTCTTGGCCTTGACTCTGCTGAGAGAACCCACCGGGTTCTGACAAGGACAGGGGAGCGAGCTGCTTTGCCCTCCTCCACACATCTCATTACGTCCTCTCTTTCTTGCCTGTATTCGTTTTCTAGAGTTCCTCGGTTTTTCTTCTACTTTGTTTTGTTTTGTCTATGATGGTCAAATCGTTTTTACTGGTTTTGAAAGTCTATATCTTGTGGTTGGTAAAAATGTCAGTGGTGAAATATCTACGCCACAATGTGCTGCAGTGTTTGACCATTTTTGCAGCAGCTTTTGGTACGTCCTTAGACAGAACCATTGGCGAATGGCTGTAAACTAATGTGGGAAAAGGAAGTTGAAATGAGAGACCACACCTTAAAATGCCACTGGTAATCACATGGTACAACATCCAAATGAGCCAAATCTCAATGGATTTTGAGCACATGGGCTACATTGTTAAATACATTACATTGCATTTAAGGTATACATTTTATCATTTCCTATTTAATCTGGGAATCGAACCTTTAACCTTGGTGTTGTTAGTGCCATGCTTTACTGTTTGCGCTATAAGAATATGCTAACCAAGTCATTTTGTTCCTCTTTTAAAGGTGAAATCTGTAATTGTGGGCGGGACCACCAGGGCTATACCAAACAATGGCAGATGTTGGCAGGGTTAAAGGGATCGTAGAAGTGTTTGGGAAAAACAGTTGACTGAAAACAATTTTTGCAATTTCTGCTGCTTCTACTGGTGCAGAAATTACGCACTTCACCTTTAACCTCAGAACATGTGAGATGTGTCATTTTCAAAATAACAGTAATTTTCAAATTAATTTCACCCTGGACAGGTCCGGCAGCGCTACGCTGAAGTTGAGTGAACACATCCGAACGATGACCTGAGCCTGATTTCTCTCTCCTCCATTAAGCAGACGAGCGGCGCAGATGCACAGGAGTCTGTCACGTTGGAGGGGAGGTGATGTTTCTCTTTCAAATTAATTTCACCCTGCACAGGTCCGGCAGCGCTACGCTGAAGTTGAGTGAACACATCCGAACGATGACCTGAGCCTGATCTCTCTCTCCTCCATTAAGCAGACGAGCGGCGCAGATGCACAGGAGTCTGTCACGTTGGAGGGGAGGTGATGTTTCTCCGTGAGTGTCTGGTCAGACACACTGGCGGCTGCTCAACCACTAAATGGCCCAATCACAAAACCCTATGACTCGTGGAAAACAACAGATCAATAGCGCTTCCTCTGGTTCTCGCCTGCATGCTTGTATATCTGTGTATGAGAGAGAGAGTGCGCAGATGAAGGCAGACCATTGTGCACCCACATGCCCACTCAAATGGCATTTGAAAGCAGGAATATCTGTTTTTTTTTGTTGTTGTTGTTCCTTGCACCGGTTTTGAACACACACGGTCCTGATTACAGCCTCCCTCTGGAGACGGCAGAAATAAAGAATGATCGCTGAGCAGGGAGAGACAAATTTACGCTCTGCGAGCAGCATTCATTACAAACAGACTGCCGTGTGTGTGCTGTGTAGCCGAACTCGACCTCAAGAGTTAGCAGATTGAAAGCCAAACCCTCCTCCGCTGCCAAACAGATCAGATTAGAAATGCAGTCGAGCGCTCGGCAGCAAGACAACAAGACAGAAGGCAGACAGATAGACGTGCGAGAGAAAGCGGCAGTAATATCGGATGAACTGGTCGTTTTTTTGGCAGGTGCAAATGCGCTCTGTGTCAGGTGTTTACAAGGCGACAGATATATGGCTGAGAATTCTGTCAAAATGCAAACAGAGCTTCATTTCCACCTACCACGTAGACTACTCGAGCACAAACAATGAAGATAATCTCATTCTGCTGATCTAGTACTCAGCTTGAGATGCATTCATGCAGAAAGGTCTAGACTCTAGAGCATGAAATGTTGATCCAGAAGAGCATAACGTACATTGAAGCAGAAAGGAAAAGAAATCTAACACTTGTGTTTGAATAGAAAGGCTAAAAAATCTTGAAACTGAGACGTATTGATGCAGAATGACAGAAAAAGTTCCAGAAGTTTATTGATGCAGAGGATCCGAAAACTCTAGAACTTAAGATAGAACTAAAGATAAAACTTGAAATAAGTTGGAAGCAGAAAGCCGAAAAAATAGAACATATTGTGTTAAAGCACAAGAGTAGAAAAATCTAGAACTTGAGATGATGTTGTTGCAGGAGAGCAGAAAAAAAATCTTTGAATTGATTTACTGAATCACAAAGTCCAAACAATCCAAAACTGAAGATCTGTTGATGTAAAAAGATCAGAAAATGAGATGTGATATGTCCTGGAGCAGAAAATCTAAAACATTAGTAAAGAGATCTTGTGTTATGTTGGAAGACAGCAGAAAAAGCTTTCAGAAGCTGATACTTGTTTAAAGCAAAAAGATCCAAGACTGAAGATGTTGATGTATGGACGTGAGGAAAAGGTAGAACTTGAGATGCACTGCTGAACAGAAAAACAAGAAGGCTAAAGGTTGAGATTGTGTTGAAGCATAAAAGATCTATAACTTGAGATTATGTTGATTCGGGAGAGCAGAAATAATCTTTACCCTGTTGAAAAAAGCTAGTTAGGTATGCTTTGAAGCGCTGCTGGTTTGAGCTGGTTTAGGCTGGTCATGTGCTGGCAACTGGCACCTGCTCAGGACCAGCACATGATCAGTTTAAACTAGCTCATGACCAGCTAAGAACCAGCTTAAACCAGCTCAAACCAGCAGCCATGCTTCAAAACATACCTAACCAGCATATGCTTGTTTTTTCACCAGGGTAATCTGAGATTCACTGCAGCAGAAAGGTCAAAAGATCTAGGACCGGAAATCTGTTGATTTAGAAAGGCTGATGATGTGTTAATGCAGAAATATCAGAAAAATCTTGAACTTCAGATGTACTGGAGCATCTGATCTGAAACCTGAAATATGTTAATACAAGAGAGCAGAAAAAAATATTTTGTAAATTGAGATTTGTTGAAGGCCAAATATCCAGAAATGGAGATGCACTGATGTACAAAGACAGAAAAATCTAGAACGTGTTGAAGCAGAAAGATCTTGAGATATGTTGATGCAGGAGAGCAGAAAAAGCAGAAAAGACAAACAATCCTGTTAATGTAGAAAGACTAAAACTTCAGAAAAGCCAAAGAACCAGAACTCAAAATGTGTTGAAGGAGAAAGATCTAGAACTTTACATATATTGATGGAGAAAGTAGAACGTGTTGAAGCAGAAAGATCTTGAGATATGTTGATGCAGGAGAGCAGAAAAGACAAACAATCCTGTTAATGTAGAAAGACTAAAACTTCAGAAAAGCCAAAGAACCAGAACTCAAAATGTGTTGAAGGAGAAAGATCTAGAACTTTACATATATTGATGGAGAAAGGCAGAGAAATCTGGTTTCAGCCTCAGAAGCACCTACGGCCTATCCTGGATGTCAAGCCTCTAGAAAATCATGCGGCCTGATCACGTCACATGGGGAACCAGGCAGTGCAGATTTTCCTGTGGCATTAAAGCCTGTGATGGCCAGGGGTAATATTTTAACACCACGGCTGTTTCCCCCGACATATACACACACTCGCAATCATAGCGCGGAAAAAAACAGCCTGTGTTCGTATGTGTGTGTGAGAGAAAAACAGCCCTGCCGCTGAACAATCAGCAGCCCTTCGCGTGTCTCTCTCTCTGGGTGGCGTCATGGCAACGGAACAGCTTCAATTAGAGGAGAAGAAAGCGTTTCCCCTCGGCATGGCATTGGAGAGAGAGCCGAGTGTCAACGAGCGCGGAAAAGGGAGGGAGCGTGTGTGTGTGTGAAAAAGATTGCGAGCAGGAGGGAGGCAGAGAAAACGAGCACCGGGGAGACGTGTGTGAGGCTGAGATTGCGAGAGAGGGAAAGGGAGCGTGTCTGAGTGTGTGTGTTTGTGTGTGTGTGTGTGTGTGTGTATGTGTGTGTGTGCTACAGATTGCAAGGAAGCAAGCCAGAGAGACAAAGCAAGCGAGTGAGATTGAGAGGGAGGGGAAAGTGTGTGTGTCAGAGCAGCCAGAGACAGACAGTGTTTTGCCTGCGTTAGCGCAGCTAATGAAAAATGAATGAACCCATGGGAGAGAAACAGAGAGAGATACGGAAAGATGGAGCGGTAGTTTAGCGCTCGCAATGTTTCGGCAGTGCCATGTATGTTTTAGAGGGGTTGGAGTGAAATGTTGGCCTTGCTCAGGGTCAAGAGGTTAAGGCCACATACTCTATACAAGTACACAAGTCTGTTTCTTTGGCGGTTTGACGGTAACAAACCTTAGTACTCGATATGTATAGAGTTACTTTCAAAAGTATGTGCCATTTAAACTAGACGTAGTTAGCTATAATCATGTCGACAGTTTAATAACTTCTACTTATTTAGTTTACTCATTTCTTTGCCACAACCCTTGACCTAAAAACTGACAGTACGTTTCAGTTCATGCTAATATTGCCAGTGACTTTGCCAACAAAAATATTTCTACGCAAACCACATACTTGTGGTGTTGCCACATAATTCCTCTAAAAAAGTTTTTGAACGAATAGTTTGAGTAAATAAAACTCATAATGATGATTAAGAATGAGTGTTTTTGAACAAATCAGTTGAGTGAATAATTCAATGACAGGTTCGTAAAGACAGTGTCTGCGTCCCAATGTGCATACTATCCATCCTGAATTCTATGTGATATTAGTAATTTTCAATACTATTTAGGGAAGATAGGGTGGATAGTATGCACATTGGGACGCAGAGAGTCACTTGCTTGGTCCCAGATGAATCAGTATGTTTTAATGAATCTGTTCATTGAATGAATCATTGAATTGCTCATAAAGAGTCATTTGCTACCACCTACTGGCTTAATGATGCAACTTGCAAATCCCCATGGACTAAATATCAGCCTGTCAAATTCACGAACCGTTAAATAATACTAAAATATACCCTTTTTATTATTGCATCACTTTTTATTACCTCTTATGGGTAAATCTGTGTTTGAGTCATAGGTGTAGAATATTTGTTTTAATCAGCATGCCAGTACTAGTCAGTTCATGCAGCAACTAATATTGCGTACCACTTTTAAAGAAGTGCCTTTTTTGGGTGTACAGGATTGGCGGAAGCATACCACTTTTATACCCGCTATGTTCGTTACGGTTAAATTGAGATCATCTGAGTCACAGGTGAATCATAGGTGCATATACAAATGCATGCTAAAATCAAGCCTACACCACTGCACACTAGTTAGTTTATATCTGTCATGCATTTTGTCCTTTAAGTTCGCCGGTCACTTTAACACACACACACTTGCATGCACGCTTTGCCATTTGATCTCTCTCGCATGTACATGTTCACTCTTCTCCATTCGTCTTTGTCACCTTTCTCTGACCTTTGCCGCCAACCAGGGGAAATCCACCCGCTGGCTTGCAAAATACCACCTGCTACAGACAGACCTCTGTCGGAGAAACGGGAGACGGAGAGAGATGACTGACAGGGACTTCATGAGTTAGAGGGCCCCTGTCTCAGCGCAGCTGCGGAGAGATAGAGACTGATAAAGATAGATAGAAGGAGCGATTCTCTCTCTCTTTCTCAAAGACATTCCTCTGGAGCATTGGCGGTGGTTCTGATATTCCCCACTGCCGCTCTGGTATTCGAGGGTCTGCGTGCGGAGATTGATAGCTGAGCGTTGCTATTTTTGACATGCTGGTGTCGACACGTCAACGCCACCTCACCAACAACAGCAGCGCCACAGCTGGGTACAATTTTCACTTGCACACTGACAACATGTCCTACACTGCAAGTAAGCGATGTGACAAACAAAAAGCTGTAGTTAAGGTGTGTTCACATTGACAGCAATTAAATCAAGGGAGGTCGCCAAGTTGCTGTCTTGTTGGTTGTTTGTAGGTATTCTAAAGCCTGGGACACACCAATCTGATGGTCGGCCGTCGGTGAGTGTCTGTCGGGCTAGCATGTTTGGTGTGGTCCACACGTCGGCTCTTGTCGGGCTCACGTCAGCAGAAGTTTGTCCGTTTCAGGGCCGTCGGCGAGAGTGAGAACTCTGATTGTATGTTCAGTTTAGCGAACGAGTGATGAAAGTGATGAAAGTAAGTAAGTAAATAATGAAGTAAATGAAGGCCGCACAGACAGAAGGTCTGTTTAATGTTACGTGATCTTACCCAAGCATTCCAATATGCAAATATATTCATAACAACAAGAGCTGCTTAAAATGAAGAAAATTAACAACATAACTAAAATTCAAAATGGTAAGCAAGCGCTGCTTTGTTTACGTTTCGTATATATGCGTAGGCCTATATCTCGTATATCCTTTTTTCGGTTTCTCATTTTAAATGACGAATGTGTACTATTGATAGCTGCTGATATAGACAGTTAATTCCTCTCACGCAGGCGCAAAACGCACGTGTTATATTTTGCAGTCGGCTGTCGTCTGTCGTCTGTGTGGTGTGTTCAAATGCAGCTTTTTGTTCCAACGCTGCCGACGCGAGGCGAAAACTCTATCAGCTTTTGTCGCTGCTAGTTCTTTGAAGTCGGCTTGGTGTGTCCTGGCATTTACTCCGCTGGTATTTGACTGTCTTCTATCCCACTGGTAGTCACTGGCTTGCGTCACTGCTATTTTGCATATTTAAATTCACATTTGTTGCATTACTAATGGTTGCATATTCCATCTCAAATCATTAAAAATTTGTCTTTGCAAAATTGCTACCAGTGTGAATATTGCTTAACTTCATTCACAATGCAAGCATGTGATGCTGCACCAAAACGAATGCAGTCCAGTCATCATAAAAATGCTGCAAAATATTGGCATGACGAAACTAAAATGCTTTACAGTCAACAAAGCTTTGTATACAACATTGCATGGCATAACGAAACTAAATGGTCCAGTTAAAATTGAGGATGTGTCTGCACTCGAATGTGTACTAAAATAAAACACTTCTACTTGCCAAACTACGTGGTATATGCATGAAAGCAGTATAGACAGCTGTCACAGCTCATATATTATAATGCACAAGCAAGAAATGCGACAAAACTAGAATGGTCCCATTATAATCAACAATGTGGTTTACAATGCAGTTTATAACTTATAAAATAATTTAGACAAAACTAAAATGCTACTATTATATTCTACAAAACTGTTTATGCTGCATATATGCGACTTCATGCAACCTACCAAAACTAAAATGCTCCAGTATCTACAATGCATGCTGTTTATAGTACTAGCATTTGACTTCGCGTAACACACTAAAACACATATAATCAACAATGCTGTCTACCCTGCAAGCATGTGACTTGAAAAACTAAGATGCTCCCAGTACAAGTGTTTCTACAATTTGTGTGCATGCAGTATAGGTAATGTCATTGATAATAACTGGGATATGCTAGTTTTAGCGCCTCACACCACTTGCTTGCAGCATAGATAGGATATAATAAACCTCCTGCTGAAGATAATAGGCAATGTAGCCCTGTCAATATATATGCGTACATAAACATGCATCCTTTTCCCTGATGGCTGGATAGTATGTCCTCTGGTCTTGATCACAACAATCTACAGAAAAGCAGAATCTCTCTCTCTCTCGCTTTCTCTCTTCTGTAGTAAATGCCAGGGGCTCCAATCATGGACCTCCTGTTGAGCTCTTTGGCTTTGACTGACACAACATTCGGAAACACACTGGGATTTGAATGTGTGTGTGTTTGTGTGTGTTTCCCTAAGTAGCATGGCACCCTCCATCCACATTAGATCTCCCCCCGCTTCTCTCTCTATCCGGTTCTAATCTGTGTCTCGTTTCTCTCACCCACGAACTCTCACTCCCTAAAGACCACTTCCATTCAGTGTGAGAGAATTTCTCTCTCACACAGTTTATACTGTAAGCTACAGCTGTATTTATTTTTATTTTGTTGGCTAACTAGACCAGACAGGTGTCTAACTCTGGCGTGTATGTGGTTTCAAGGTGTAGCGTGTTGGGAAATGAATAACTAGATCTATCTGTCTGTCAGGAATTCATTGAAATGAAGGTATTCTCAATTCGATCCAGAATTATGCACAAACTTGCTAAATAATGAATTTTTGTTTTGTCATGCGTCCCTGCAAAAAACCACGTTACTGAAAAATGTAGCGCCGCTACTTTTAGTTAGTTACTCGCTAACACTTCAGTTGAACTACGTTACACCTCAAAGGTGCGCACACATGGCAAACACTGCTCAGCGGAGCGACTGATTTTTCACAGAGGCAGTGAGTTGTGAAAACAGAGATAGAGAGAGAGAAGAGTGATGAACAGAAAAGAGGAAAAGCGAGCAGGACACAGCGCTCCGCTCAGCCAGCGAGGCTCCGCTGCTCTGCGTGAGTGTGTGACTGTCTCATGTGGGCCCTTCAGTCCTCGAGGCGTTTTGTTCCCCCTCCCTGCGCCGGCCCCCAGCCCTGCTAATCTTTTTGAGACACACACACACACACACACATTTCCCAAGGCTCCGAGACACTCTACGCTGCTGCTTATCTCCGCACTCCCCCGAGCTACGCCGCGCTACACACACACACACACACACACACACACATGCACACGGCAGATCTCAGCTCTGGCTCTAACACCTAACACGTCTACACTGCAACTGCACGACGTGACAAAGCTAGATCGCTCCCGTTATAAAAAATTTAAGATATCTATACTGAAACCAGAGTTTCCTTTGTGTGAGTATTCCAGTTTTGGCGCATTGTGCATTTGCAGTGTGGACCACGTCATTGATTTGAACAATCTTCTGGCGTTGTCACTTTGCTTCACTCGCAGTGTAGACAGCTTTGTCGATTATAACGGGAAAGTTCTGGTTGTGTCACATTGCTCGCTTGCAGTTTTGTTGACTATAACATTACACATGCATTACACATTTGAAGTGTAGAAAGCTGTGCTAATTATCACGAGAGCTGTCTAGTTTTGTTGCATCATTTCAGTTGTTTTATATAGACGACTTTGATGTTTAGCATTCTAGATATGTTGCAACACGCATTTGCTGTGTCTACGGCTTTGTGTCTACTAGTTTTGTTGAAATGCACACTTGCAGTGTAGACAGTTTTGTTTATTTTGACAGAACCATTGTAGTTTTGTCATCTCATTTTAGTTTTGTTGCATTGTTTGCAATGAAGGCAACTTCATTAATTATAATGGTAACATTCTAGTTTTGTCACTTGCTTTGCTTGTTTGCGGTCTCTTATCAGCATTCGTTTTGTCACATTTCTTGCAGTGTAGGTTTCATTGAATATAACACATGCATTCGAGACTTGTTGCATCACTCACTGTACACAGCTTTGTTCATTATAATGCGCAACCTCTAGTTTTGTTGCATTGCAAGTGTGCAGAGTAAACTGCTTTGTAGTGGCACTTTGTTTACTCGCATTGTAAACAATTAGCTGATTATTACAGAAACAGTCTAGTTTTGTCATCTTGAGTTACTTGCTTGCATTTTGTTGCATTGCATTGCATAATGCAAGGATTATGGATTTGTTGCATCACTCATTTGCAGTGTACACGGCTTTGTTGATTTAAATGCGAAAGTTCTAGTTTTGTCACCTTGCACTACATGCAACCGAAAGTTATCAACTTTTGTTTTGTCGCATTTCTGCTCACTTGCAGTGTAGACTGCATTGTTGCAGCATTTTGTTTGCATGCAGTGTAGACAGATTCACTACCTTGCTTCACTTGCTTGCAGTGTCGAATAACAGCTAAATTTATTAACAGTAGTTATATCGCATTTCTCATTTGCAGTGTAGATTTAATTAATCATAATGCAAGTATTCTAGATTTGTTGCATGACTCACTTGAAGTGTTGGTTATAATGCAAAAGTTGTATTTCACACTTGCAATTTAAACTTCTTTGTTGCGCCATTTCACTCGCTGGCAGTGTAGACAGATTCGCTGATTATATCGGAAATATTCTAGTTTTGTCATATCGCTTCGCACACTTGCAGTGTAGACAGTTTTATTGATATTATTGGCAGTGTTCTTGTGTTGTCGCATCACGGCTGACTCTCTGCTCTGCTCCACCCTGTAATTTACCACAGCTTTAACAATTTGCATGGGATCGTTTCATTCCTGTATAATCAATATTTCATAATTCCGTAACGTAAGATGCTTTTAGGAGCCTCACATTTCTTCTGGAGTGTTCATTGAAGGGTCAGCCAGGATACAGTTGTCTCGCAAATGTTTGACTGTCATTTATTGGTTTTGGAGACGGAACGTCATCCTTTGAACACATATGTGAAATATGAAAGTAGTTGTATTTTTTGGAATTCCTTAACTGAGGTAAAATCATTTTAAAAAAATACATTTAATAATAATCATAATTTCACAGCCAGCACTATATGCTTTTAAATATTTCTAAACTTTTTCATAAATGTTTAATATGCTCTTTCTTCTCTTGCAGACAATCTGTGATGCTGTTTGGAAGAATTTGACAGATACTATGGATTTTGCTCATACACGTCTTCCAGTCGGTCTGTTTTTTATCCATCTTTTCTATTTTCTTTCAGACTCTTGGCCGACTGTTAGCTGTCCCATAATCCTCTTTGATGCAAGAAGTAGAGGTCAGGGCAGGGTCATGGTTGATGAGAGAGCGCACATGCACGCAAACACATGCACCAGGAATTTTATTCTAGGCTGACTTCCTCTGATCGCTGCAGATTTTCCCAACAGCGCAGTCTTTCGCTCGCTCTCTCTCTCTCTCATAAATTATTCTCCGGCAGCAGCGCCATGTCTGCGTCTTTCTCCTCGTGTGTTTTCTCTTGCGTCCTCTGACTCTTTCAGATCACAAACAGCGCAGGGTTTCTGTTGGATTGCGATGTCTAAGCAGTGGTAGACGCACGTGTATGCTCTCTCACGTAGACACGTATGCACATATGCAGTGGTGCTGCTTTTTAAGGAGAGCGGCCTGTGCCGTCGTAGAGTTTCACATCTCTTTAACACTGCAGCACACAAAAGGACATCCTGTTTCCTGGAACACACACACACACACACACATTTAGTCCATTGTTAGCTTTAGGCACTCTCACTCTCTCAGTTAACCCTTTACAGCACCATTCTCTGTATACAGACCTATAGAGCTATTTAACTTTTTGTGTCTGCAGTGTCCTGTTTTTGTTGTTGTTGTTCTTTCTGTCCTGTTTGTCTTGATTTTGAAAAATACATTTATATAAATAATGTAATACGTACAAGAAATTGATCAAGATGTGATGGAGGGGATGAGAAATAGATGATAAGAAAGATTTAAGACGTGATGGAAAAAAAGAGGAGAAGAGACGGTTAAGGCAAATGAGAAATGTTTGACTTAGAAGAGAAAAAAAGAAAAAGAGATGAGGCAGAAATCAGAAGGAGGGGATTGGAATGAAAAAGACGCAATGCAAAGAAGTGAAACTGACAGATGTGAAAGACAACAGAAAGACATGACACAAGGATTATCTAGATGTGACAAAGAGACAAATTTGAAATTAATGAGAAAGATATGAGATAATGATGAGAGAGATGTGAGACGGAGAGGAGAAAGTGATGAGACAGAAGACAAAGTTAAAAGACATGAGACGGTAATGAAAAAGGGGAGAAGAGATGGAGTTAATGCAAATGTCAATTTAGAATGAGAAAAAAAGAAGATGAGAAAGAGATGAGGCAGAAATCAGGAGAAGGAGACAGAAATGAGAAAGAAACAGCAAAGAAGAGAAAGAAACAGGAAAGACACGAAGATCTACATGTGACAGGGAAAGAGATAAGAAATAGATAATACACTGATTGATGAGGAATATGAGTTGATGATGACAGAGATGTGAGATGGAGAGGAGAAGGCGATAAGACAAGGAAAAAGGAAAAAGATATGTGAGACTGTGATGAAAAGGGGGAAAATCTGGAGTTAAGGCAAATGAGAATGTTTTGACTGAGAAAAAAGATGAGACGAAATGAGGCAGAAATCAGGAGAAGGAGACAGAAATGAGAAAGATGTGACAAAGAAAGAAGAAATAGAAAATACAGAGATTAATGAGACATATATGAGGTGATGTGAGACGGAGAGGAGAAAGTGATGAGACAGAAGACAAAGTTAAAAGAGATGTGAGACAGTGATGAGAAAGAAGAGACAGAGTTAAGGCAAATGAGAAAGTTTTGGCTGAGAAAAAAAGAAGATGAGAAAAAATGAGGCAGAAATCAGGAGGAGACAGGAATGAGATAGAGACAGCATAGAGGAGAAAGAAATCGATGGGAAAGATATGAAGAAGATCAAGATGTGACAAAGAAAGAGGTAAGAAATAGATAATACAGAGATTAATGAGACACGAGGTGATGAGAGAGATGTGACACAGAGAGGAGAAAGTGATGAGACAGAAGACAAAGTTAAAAGAGATATGAGAGAGTGATGAACAAGGGACACGAGACAAATTAAAAAGAGTTCAGGCAGAAATCAAAGAGGAGAAAGACAAATGGGAAAGACATGAAAGGAAGAAGATCAAGATGTAGCAAAAGAAAGTGAAAGAAGAAAGTTAGAGCAAAGATGAGAAATATATGAGGTAGTCATGAGCAAGATGTGAGACAGAACTGAGAAAGATAAAACAGGAAAAAGACAAGACAGAGAAAAGAAAGGCAGCAATCTAAAAGGAAGAATGAGACAGTAATGAGGTAGACAGGAAAGATGAGGTAAAACAACTAAAAAGAGATGAGACAGATGGGAAATTCATGAAACAAAGAAGATCAAGATGAGAAAGAGATGAGAAATAGATGATACAGTGAAACAAGAAAGTCATGAGACAGAGTTAGGGCAAATCTAAGCAGTATGATGTAAAGATGAGAGAGATGAAACAAGAAAAAAGATGAGACCGAGAAGAGAAAGACAGCAATGTGAAAGAAAGAAAGAGACAGTAATGATAGAGACAGGACAAAGATGAGGAAAAAGACAGTGAAGAGAAAGAGCCAGAAAATGGCATAAGGATGGGTGATAGAGAGACGGCAGCCGTCAGGTGGAGAAGAAGCGACGGGCGAGTAGACACCTCTGCAGTATTTAGCAGAGACTGTGTGTGTGCGTGCGTGTGACAGCTTTTTGCATGACTAATGTGCCAGTGAGAGCCTGAGTCTGCGTTTACTGCCGCCCAGAGCTGCCCAAGACCAACAGCGCCGCCCGACCAATGAATATTTAAAGCCTGTGTGTGTGTGGGGCTAGGATCATTTATTAATGCCGGCGGAGGGAGAGAGATGAATAGATTGGCTGTGTACACAGAGCCAGGGCCAGGACGAGGTGAATGGCAGAGCAGTGTGTGTGTGTGTGTGTCACCCTTAGCTGTCTTCTGTTTGGTCTGAGGGACTGAAGCCCTGCATCTATTTATAGATCCATTATACATCCATTATTAATCTCTCCATCCAGCCCTGATGAAAAGAGAACCATCACCCGAGCAACCGGACCACAAACGCACACGCAAATACACACACAGAAGCCAAGGCTAATCGCAGCGTGTGCGGGTCGCATACGGTAAAATGTGTGTCAATGTTCCTTTTCTGTTTACACATGCAAATTTCACATAGTCAACAAAAATGTACTCTTTTTTTGAGAACCGCTCTAAATATTCATGCTAAAAATACATAGTCTTTTGATTGCTACGAATTTGGCTAGTTTTAGATTTAAAGGTTGCAGTAAGCGATTTCTGAGAAACGCTGTTGAAAGCGGATCGTACTGAGCACCAAAACACACTTCTAGCCAGTCTCCAGCAAGGGGCGTGTCCACTGATGGGGCAGTTGCATGTGTTCTTTGGGGGCGGAGCTATTAAAGATAAGGGTGTGATCCTTTTGAGTAGGTGTGTGTTTATTTTGGTGATTTCAAATAACAATGATGTTTCTCAGAAACGGCACCTTTAACAAGGCAAACCCAAGGGCGGAGCTTAGCTATAGGTTTTTGTATTTATTTTCATGGGTTTGGTTTATGGCTCCTTATTTGTTATAGTCAAATGTTGCATTAAAATTCACACGCCGCATTAGCAGCCTATTTTACTTACATAATGTGATGTATTTCTGAGTAAATAAAATCCATACATAATTTATATATACTTAAAGGAACACTCCACTATTTTTGAAAATAGGCTAATTTTCCAACTCCCCAATAGTTAAACAGTTGAGTCTTAGCGTTTTCGAATCCATTCAGCCAATTTCCGGGTCTGGTGTAGCACTTTTAGCTGCAGCTTAGCATAGATCATTGAATCTGATTAGACCGTTAGCATCTCGCTCAAAAATGACCAAAGAGTTTCGATATTTTTCCTATTTAAAGGGGTCATATGATGCGATTTCAATTTTTCCTTTCTCTTTGGAGTGTTACAAGCTCTTGGTGCATAAAGAAGATCTGTAAAGTTGCAAAGACTAAAGTCTCAAACCGCATAAACATATTTCATTACACCAAATACACCAAATAATGTTTTTAGCAGCATCATATGACCCCTTTAAAAGTTGTCTCTTCTGTAGTTACATCGTGTACTAAGACCGACGGAATATAGTACTCACCCATAGTACAGCAGCAAAGTTCCTTGATTATTACGCCGGAATGAGAGTATAGTTCCTAGCCATATCGGCCTAGAAAATCGCAACTTTTCATTTTCCGTCGGTCTTAGTACACGATGTAACTACAGAAGAGTCAAGTTTTAAATAGGAAAAATATCGAAACTCTTTGGTCATTTTTGAGCGAGATGCTAACGGTCTAATCAGATTCAATGATCTATGCTAAGCTGCAGCTAAAAGTGCTACGCCAGACCCGGAGATCGGCTGAATGGATTCGAAAACGGTAAAACTCAACTGTTTAACTCTAGGGGAGTTGGAAAATTAGCCTATTTTCAAAAATAGTGGAGTGTTCCTTTAATAGTGAGTATCAATGACGGAAAAAGCGCTATTGGACTTTATGTAGGGTGTGGTCATAAGTGTTTTTTCCCTCCTCTTTTCAGATAATTTTATATTAACCAATCAGCTGTGCCGGAGGATCTTAAAATAATTTTGTAGTGATTGTGATTGTTTTAATTTATCTTTCTGTTTACAGCCTGGTCAAACATCTTGGTTGCCATGAGTAAATAATCTTGATATTAGCACTTTTGGATTTGAATATTTGGAAAAGTGTTTAACAGCTATCAAACTGTGTTTGTATGTAAGGTGGGATCAGTGGGATAAGTTAATTGCATTTAAAACCATACATTTTGATGAAGTCAGCCTAGAATAAAATTCCTGGATTAATCAACCCAGATTATCTTGCACCTTTTCACGAATTTCATGTAGATATTTGACATGAGAAAGGGTGTAAGATGTAAAAAACAAATGACCCTATCATTCTGGAGGAGATAAAAAATGCTTTACTTCCCACAAAAGATGAGAAAGTGAAGAGAAATACAACAGACGAAGTGGGATGATTTGGCGCTAAAATTCTGGAAGAGAAAGACGGTGAGAAAATGTTACACAAAAGTAGCCTAACTTTCCTTAATGTTATTCGTTTAGGCTACTTCAAGATTTCTAAACATTGTTTACCGCTGCTGTTGATCTGTTCAGTTTCTCTGAGCTTGAAAGAGCCCTATATGAAAATCGTGTGTGTAACGGTTAGTTGTTTAACCACAAGCCTTTACAGCAGGGGTTTCCCCCCTATAGGCCTACAGCAGGTGTGTGTTTGCGCGTGGCTCCACAGACTGACTGATTGACTCATATCGAGATTGTGAGGAGCTGACGATGAGCAAAAACGAGAAAACGTGAGTGAGAGTGAAAACACAAGCACGCACAGTCGCACACACAGAAAATGATGAGACAGATTTCGCTCTGATAATGTGTGTGCGAAGGAGAAGAGATGTTTGTCGTTTACTTTGCCTAATGAATAATCACTATAGCTCCGAGTCTTCCCTCATTTTTCAAAACCTTGCACTTTTCTAAGCGCAGCACGACGGGTGTGTGTGTGTGCGTGTGCGTGTGTGCGTGTGTGCGCGCGTCTGACAGGAGTGTGTGTACGTGTGTGTACTTCCTGAGAGCAGAGCAGCATTAACTCTGCCTCCGGTTTCCAGCGGCGAGAGGAAGGGAAAATTAATTCTGCACAGAGAACGCGTGCGTTCGGGAGAGAGGACGCTAAAAATCTGACGTACAACCCAACAGAAGGGGTCTGAAGAGGGTCAAGAGTGTACAGCACGCTGTCGTAAAACACACACACACACACACACACACACACACACCCGCAACATATTGGATTATGACGGTGAGAGACGGAGCCGAGGATTTCTCATTTTGAACCCCTGACGTCCCTGTAATACATTTCTGATAAATGATTGTGTTTCAAAGTAATGAATTAGCCTCATTAAGCGGATGACTGGATCTCAAGAAAGGCGAGGGAAAAACTCCGAAGGGGGAGGTGCTGTGAGGGGGGTGCAGATTTCATCAGCGAGCGAGCGGAGATAAGAAAGCGCGTGTGTGCGCTGCGCGCGAAAGCGGGAACGGGAGGGCGGGAGAGAGAGAGAAACGGGCGTGTGTCTGCGCAGTAGGAGAACAGAGGAGTGACAAGCTTTGTGCGGAGAGATGGAGCGAGCGAGCGAGCGAGCGCAGGAGGGGGAGGGAACCAGCCTGGTGGGAGATTAAGAAGGGCTGTTTTAGCACAGCGCAGGGCGCAGCGTTCCCGCTGGCTCCTTATCTGGATCGTTGATGCCGCTCTGAGACGGCGCTGCACAGAGATTCAGCGCGCCTGTGCCTAACTTTTCCCCCTCTTCTTCTGACTCTGTGCTTTTTCTATGCTGGTATAATCTCTGTGCTGATGCTTTGTTCAGTTGTGCACTTGTGCTGCTTGTTTCCCTGTGCTTTTCCCTGTGCCACACAAAGATTTATCTCAATAAGATTTATAAGATTTAAGAATAAGATTGATCTCAAAATATAGCATATATTGTTTTGGTTACTGTTGGTATTCTAGTTTTCATGTTGTCTGTATTTAAGATGTTTTTCATTGTGTCTGTGTTTCAGTTCTTTGTATCATGTTTGTATTCTAGTTTTTTATTTTCATGTCTTTGTTTCAGTTCTCTCTTTGTTTCACGTCATTATTGTGTCACGTTATTTTGTGTCTCTATACTAGTTCTCTTTCGTGTTCGTGTTTAAGTTCTGTCTGTATGTTCGTGTTTAAGTTCTGTCTGTATGTTCGTGTTTAAGTTCTGTCTGTCTACTTTTTGTTGTGTCCGTTTCAGTTTTGTCTGTCGTGTCTATATTCTGTTTTTCTGTTGTCTGTTTTATTTTGTCTGTTGTGACTGTATTCTAGCTTTTTGTTGTGTCTGTGTTTCAGTTTTGTCTGTTGTGTCTGTATTCTGTTTTTCTGTTGTCTGTTTTATTTTGTCTGTTGTGACTGTATTCTAGCTTTTTGTTGCGTCTGTGTTTTAGTTTTGTCTGTCGTGTCTGTATTCTACTTTTTGTTGTGTCTGTGTTTCAGTTTTGTCTGTCGTGTCTGTATTCTGTTTTTTTGTTGTCTCTTTTATTTTTGTCTGTTGTGTCTGTATTCTAGCTTTTTGTTGTGTCCGTGTTTCAGTTTTGTCTGTTGTGTCTGTATTCTAGTTTTTTGTTGTGTCTGTGTTTCAGTTTTGTCTGTCGGGTATGTTTTCTGTTTTTCTGTTGTCTGTTTCAGTTTTGTCTCTAGTGTCTGTATTGTAGTTTTAATTGTCTTTTTAGTTCTGTCTGTATTCTAGTTTTTTGTTTTGTCATGTCTGTTTCAGTTCTGCCTGTCATGTCTGTGATTCTGTGATCGCCATTCAGTTCGTCATGTCTGTATTAAAGTTTTTTATTGTTTCATTGTTTCAGTTCTGTCTGTCGTGCCTGTCTTGTAGATTTTGTTGCGTCTGTTTCAGTTCTGTCTGTAGTGTCTGTATTCTATTTGTTGTTTGTTCTTCAGTTTTCTCCATTGTGTCTGTATTTCATTCTCTTTTGTGTCTTAAGTTGTTTTTTTCTGTCTGTTTTCTACTCTTTCTTGTCTTGTCTGTGTTTCAGTTAGTTTTCTTTGCCATGTCTGTATTCGGTTTTGTGTTGTTTCTGTCTGTAGGGTCTATATTCTTCTGTTAATTGTGTTTTTGTTTCAGTCCTCTCTGCCATGTCTGTATTTCAGTTCTCTCTTGTGTCTTAACTTCTTTTCATCGTGTCTGTATTCTACTTTTTTGTTTGTGTCTGTGTTTCAGTTCTCTTTCATGTTTGTGAATATTTTTTCAATTGACTGTCTGTATTCTAATTTGTCTGTTCTTCAGTTCTGTGTGTCATGTAGTTCTCTGTGTTCTGTCTGTGTTTTACATCTCAGTAGTGTCTATGTTTTAGTTTTGTCATGTTTCTATATCAGTTCTCTCTGTTGCGTCTGTATACTAGCTGTCCACATCTAATCTGTATTATTGTTCTGCCACGTATGTACTGTATTTCCCCATGTCTCACCCATGTTTTAGTTTTTTGTCACATCAACTGTAACACAGACACGACACAGAAAACTGGAACCACATAGAAAATGTCAGAAGAATGAAACAATGAAATGGACTAAACATCTTTCTGTTATTTTGTATTCTAGTTGTCTGTGTTTTGTCTGTTTCAGTCCCATCTGTATTCTAGTTGCATGTTGTGTCCTTTTCTATTCTTTGCCATGTCTCTTTTTCTGTTGTTTGTGTCGTGTATTCCCGTTCTCTATTACATCTATATTGCAGTTCTCCACGTTGTGGTCTGTCTTTCGCATGTGGCGGTAAAAAGCTGTAAGCCTGTAAACGTTCACCTCAACACAGCACATATGGAAACAATGAAGCCAACAGCTGTCACGGGGTGTGTTTGAGCGGCCTGGGAGATGGAGGGGCTTAGGGGATGGGTGTGTGTGTGTGCACGTTTGCCGTGTGCACAAACAAGTGGCCAAAATCAAACCCCACGATCTGTTGAGCACTGACATTGTGTGAGTGCAAGTGAGTCTTTGGTGAGAAAGCCCCCTGTTTAGTGAGAACAATGAATTGAATCGGAGAATAAGACAAAGCGGGGCAGGAGGCAAAATGTAGGCAATAAATTTCAATTGCGTGCTTTTCTTCCACTCCGGGCAGTTACAGAGAGAGAGAGGTAGGGAGACGGATGAGAGAATAGGGAAAGCAATCTCTGCCCATCAACCATAAATCACTAACTAGCAAAAAAAAACAAGGATATAACACATTTTTTCACTGAGCGCAAAGCAGAGATTAGGAACGCTAAAGTCATGGAAAGAATTACATCTTCAAACCTCCTTAAAACATGACCACACACCTCGCCAACTGCATTTGTTTAATCTTTGTTTTTAAGGACATGCTTCTCATTGACACTTGATGTGCGAAGTATAACCTCCGTCCTGAAGCGATTAGCTAACCATCCTGCAAATCACCGCTCTGCTTCAGATGCACGAAACCTCTTTTATAAGAGTTCACGCACACACACACACACACACACACAGAGAGAGACAGACAGACAGAGAGAGAGAGACAGCCTTCCAGTGCTGATTAGAAAATGCATTATTCATTATAAATCTGCACACGAGTCACACGGACGTGGAAGAATAGAAAGAGATTGAAAGAGAGAGAGAGAGATAGAGGGTCAATGTAGCGTCTGTGCTTTCCTCTCCAGAGGACGGAAAAAGTGTGTAAATGTGTCAGTGAGTGTGTGTGCGTGTGCACATGTGGGCGTGGCTGCCCTTTGGGACGCGTTGACCCTCTAATTGACCCTGTCCTCATAGTCACCGGCCGACACGCACAGATCCAGCGGGGCTAAACGCTCGCAACACTCCTGCCTGCCAGTCAAATCCACGGGGGGGCTGACACTCTCCAGAGCACACACACACACATGCGTGTATTAATATTCAGCGTGTGTGTGTGCGTGTGTACAGACCCCATCCCTGGTGGCCGCCTGCTACGCCGTTCCACAGTGCAGCGGTCCGTCGAGATTTAGAGACCCGAGACTGCTATTACTCACCAGCTGACAGCACACACACACACACACAGACGGCAGAGCAGCTTGGAACGCCCTCAACAACCGCGGCACGACACGAATACAGCAGTATGGCGAGGCGGTGAATTCTGGCGGAGATACCAACATGGAGAATAACCGTTAAACTCTCATGGAAACCTCGGAGGCTTTGATTTCACCCAACGCCTGAGCGGTTAAACATGTTTGACCTAGTGCAAATAGAGTTTGTTTTGATTTGCAAAGAGGACAAACAACTGCTCCTTATTCGTGAAATTCTTGAGTTAACCTCAAAAATGTATGAAAATCACAGTTGTTTCCTAACGAAGAACAGAATTAGAAATTATTACATAAACACAAAAACAGTGGTAACTTGAACACACCAGCAAGCCGACAAGATAAATGCTGGCATAGTTTCAAACATAAAAAAATTATAATTCAAAATTTGCAAAATAAACTGAATATTGAAGTGCCCGTATTATGCTATTTAAAAGGTTCATAATTTGGTTTTGGGAGATCCCAACAACAGGTTTACATGCATGCAAGGTAAAAAAAAAAAAAAAAACTTTCATTTTCTTATAATGTATGCATTTGAATTTACCTTATTTCTCAAACGTTTCATTCAAAGATTCATGTTTCCAAACCCCTCCTTTGTGTGAGGCTACTTTGCTCTGATTGGTCTGGTGACTCAGTCTGTTGTGATTGGTCGACTGCTTACTGCACCAGATGGAAGCGGAACATAGTAAAGACCCAAACAATACTGGTTTATATGCATTAGCTGAACACAGACATGGAGTACTAAAAAATCACTACAGTTTGTAAACCCCAACGTATTGCTCCATCCTTGATCATGACTCAAGTAATAAGAACGACAGACATTAATCGACAAATTTCTAGATAATAGCGGGCCCACAGTTGATTAGCAGAACTATATATTAGTAGAATTATAACATGAGTAAACCTGAGACATAAAGCTGCACTGAGTGCATACACAACACACAAAACTACATATTTTGCATGCTCGACAGAACATTAAAGAAACAGGTTTTGATTTGGAGGAGCAAGCTGGTCCAAACAAATTGGGCACTGACCCATCTTTCAAGGACAACCGTTTTACGAATCGCGCTTTGATCTCGCGGTAGATTGGGGAAGCATTCGTCAGTGAAATGATGGGAACACAGCAAAAGTTTGGGATTATGCTGCTGTGGTATCGAGGTAAAGGTGATTTTTTAAAAAGATTTATTTTCACTTTTATTTGATAGGACAGTAGTTAGACAGGAAGCGAAGTGGGAGAGAGAGGGGGGAGGGGATCTATTTGTGAGATTTGTGCTACCCTGTCAGATTTTGCTACCTCCCATTAAAACAGTGGGTAGTGCAATTCGACAACGAAAAATGCTACTGGTAAAATTATGGTTTATTAACGTCTACACCTACCCCAACCCTAAACCTACCCTTACACCGTGTCCACACCTGACGTTCAAATGATTTTCAACGGTCGCTTTGTCACGTCCAGTGTAAACAGACAGACTTTAGCTGTTGCGGTGCGGCGCGGTGCGACATGACAACTGTTGCGTCCAGTGTAGACACAGTGTTACAGTAATGCACATACAGTAATTGTATGTTATATTCACGGTTGCGGCTAGAAGGGATACAGCTACAGGAAACGTACAATAAATCATTTTTTATACCTATTAGATTGTGTTTTATTAAAGTCTACACCTACCCCAACCCTAAACCCTTACAGTAATGCAGATACATTAAATATTGTTATTCAGTGTGAGAAAAAGGACGCAATATTGATGTGCGCATACGCAGTAAACCCTGGTAGGGCAATCTGACGGATAGGATAAAATGTCAGCACACCTGGACTCAAACACGGGACGCCCAAAGCACAATGGCGCTACATGTCGACGCGCTGCCCACAATATCAGCCCAATGTAAAGGTGAAATTTAACCACTGATTCTTCACAGCCTCATCCTTTGGAAGTGAAAATAAACCGAATTTACTTCCACAGCGTCTTCTCGACATTGGTATCCACACCAATGAGCTACAGCCTAAGTTCAAGTTTCCGCAGGATGCAGAACGTATCGGAATAATGCAAATGTGGTAACTTGTGACATGAACTTCACGGAAATGGGTTTTGAATTTTAAATGACTTTTAGGTGATTTAAGTTAAGTTTAAGCGATTCAGAGTCAACTCCTTATTTTGAGAGACAGTAACTTTACGCTTTTAGCTTTACAACTTTGCAGACTGTTTACATTCACATACAGCTATTTCCACACTGCATGAAAGGTAATTTTCAAAAATCAATAATTGGGGCATTTCAAAACCTGTAGTTCTTGTGAAAATGTAGTGCATTTTGATTTACAAAGATTATAAAAGCTTTTTTTTTATTTGTAAAATTCTTATGTTTGCCTCAAAGATGTACAAAATAGAATTTTCGGCGTTTCTCACATTTTCTATGCAAATCACATAAACAAAGAATCTGTGGCAACTTGAACGAACCAGTGAACCGAAACGATACTGGTGGAGATTCAATCATTAAAAATAAATTCTTTCCTAAATTCCTAAATTCACAAGAACCTCAATGTTCCAACTGTTTTTTTTGTTTCTATGCAAATGCAGTTTGTTTTGATTTGCGAAGCTAAAGAACAACTTTTTACTTATAAAATTATCGTACTTGCCACAAAAATTACTTAAAAATTAATTTAAAAATGTGACCGTGTGGTCTTTACAAAAAATAATTTTTACATTTTCTATGCAAACAACATTAAATTGAACACACCAGCAAACTAACACAAGAAATACTGGCATAAATTCATTCAGATATTTTTATTCGTAAAATTATTGTTTACCTCAAAAACTTATTTTTCGCACATCTTCTTCGTACAAACAAATATAAAACAAATATAAAAATTGGTAAAACTGAAAACAGTAGTATGTCAAGGAGATAAATACTTGAAATTAAAAACTTGCAGGAACCGTTTTTTTTTGTTTTTTTTGAAAATTACAAAAAGACATGCATACACATGTTAAAGGGATAGTTCACCCAAAAATCAAAAATTCTGTTATTAATTACTCACCCTCGTGTCGTTCCAAACCCGTAAGACCTTCGTTCATCTTCGGAACACAATTTAAGATATTTTTGACGAAATCTGAGAGCTTTGTGAACTATCTGTGAACTATCCCTTTAAGAACATTGAATACTTGAATACGGCAGTGTGGTGAGACAATGAATACTGGGCTCCATCCAGTAGGCTACATTTATTCGCCTCAAAACTGTATGAGAATCGCTGTTTGTTTGGCCACAAACAACAGAACAAGAAAACCAGACATTTTTATGCCGATTATACACACATGCACGCGCGTTGAGACCGTGGTAAACTCAGATGTTCCGTGAAAGCCCCCAGACAGAATTTTCCGATAAACAGCCACACGCTCGCAAGCATACGGCCGCGCTATGGGGGAAATAATGACATCATGGTCACGGCAGGTCTGCTGGCAGAGCGTAGGCGACTGTGGGCCGGGGAGAGGAAACGCCACTATGTGTGTGTGTTTCCTGAAAAGGCTGGGAAACACTAGTGTCGGCTGGGGGAAAAACCTTTGAGGTTGTTCATCAAGCTGTTCATGGAATCCGCGTGTTACACCAGCGGAGACTTCCAGCGGAGAGAAAGGAAAGGAAGGATTGATGAGGTCCGAAAGACGATAGTAGGTGAGAGGAATGAAAAAAATGACAGTGCAATAGCAAACAGGTTTAAATTGCAGAGGGGAAAAAAATCAACAAATGTGTGAAAAGTGTGACTTTTCCAGATGAATTTTCCATATGCTTTCAGTGGGATTTAAGGAATATTTGAGCTAAGAATGAGTCCTGGTGTCCTGTGGTGTGAGTAAAGACTGTGATGATGTGTTTTACATGTCTTAGAGGAGTTGAGAAACACAACATGGCACATGTGACCTTGACTTTCCTCTCTTTCAGGTGCCTCTGAACTAGCATAAAGACATGCTAGTGCTAGCACTTGCAACAGAGCCGGTGCATGGTGGTGAAATGTGAACCTCTTTCAGAAACGAACTACATTTCCACTAACTTGAAAGCTGAACAATGACGTAACAGACTGTAACCTGCACTCAAATGTTGCTTTTTGAGTGGTTGTTAAATATGACTTTGTCTTGGTTTCTCCCTGCAGTCCCCCCTCCCCCCCTTTTAACATAAAGATGAAAAAAGCTTTCTATTGTCTATTTTCCCAGAATCCACCTGAAGGCGGATGGCACTTAATAGTTCATTCTGTACCAAAAGACATCTGCTTACTAGCCAACTTTAGCTAGATAGAAATCAAGGATGAGATGTTACCATTTGAGTCATCTTTGGCCGGCAGACATTGACATTTTAAGACAATCGATTAATACAACTAGACTTCAAGGAGTGTTTGGTCAGGTCTTACAGCTCTCTGAACCAGAAACAACCTTCCGGTTCCCTCATGGACAAATAAAAAGGCCCGTCCTGATGAGATCAAACACGAAGACTTTATATATTTATAAAGCAGATAGTTACGGCTCTAAAATTTGATTCGATGAGGCTTGGATGAGTATTCATCTGAGTACTGACACTATTTATTATTATTTATTGATAACATTAATAATAGTTTTTATTATTATTTTTAAATAATTTTTATTAAAAAAGTATTTTTAAAAATATAATAATAATTATTGATAAAAATGATAACAATAATGCATTTACTTATTGACCTGTTATTCAACTGCTGCTGCTAATTGCTATTTTTTATATATCATTATAAATAATAAGACACTTAAAGTTGTGAATGTGATTTGTATTAACCTTAAACCAAAATCACTCAAGTGGCTTATTTAATAGGAAAAAACATTTGCTTTATACACAAAAGGAAACTTTTTGATCGTTGTCGTTGAAGCAAACACATGGTTTCAACTCTTAAGATTTCAACGTACACACACAAGGTTTTCTTTCCGGATACAGCAGGTCTGTGCTTTCACTCTTTGGTTTTCCCAAAATGATTCCAAAGTTTGACAGAGGAACTGTCAAAACAAAGTATGTTGTCTATTGAAGCCCATTTAGCTAAAGCATAGCATAAAGACTCGCCCGAGACCATTTCAAATAAATGTGTTTCAGCTTATGCGGAGGGGCCGAGACTTCAAAATTTGTTTGCTCAAGTACCTTTGTTTACTTCAGGTTTTCTCTGGCAGAACATGCATGCAGCGACACAAGAACGTGTTTATGTCTGTGTGTTTTCCTACTCGCGTTTACCAGCCAGACCAAAACTACCTCATAAAACCACACATTCCCATCAGACTTACGAAGGAATATTCCAAGTTATTTTCTATGGACCATGTCTGCGGCGTGTTGCTGATTACCACACATGATAATTTCAATAAGTGTATTTACGCTAAAACAGTCAAAGTTATTATAACCTTTAATTCCAACTACAAATGGAATTGCTAAAATTATGATTGTTTCCAAACAGGTTTACCACAAGAAACCCTTTTAATGTATCTTATATTTAGCTATATTATATTAGAATATATTAACATATTATATGACAGACAGATAGAAAGACAAAGCCATAGATAGATAGATAGATAGATAGAATAACAAACAGAAAAACAAATAAACAGAGAGAAAAAGACAAATAGATTTTAAGCATGTCTATTCTAAACCAGGTGAAATTATTGTAATCTTCAAGGTATGTAATGTTCAAAAGGAATTGTAATCTTCGAAAGAAATTGCTAGAAAAAAATGATTGTTTCCAAACGTATCTTTATTTATTAGATATATGATATCAGAATATTATTATAATATAAACATATGACAGAAAGACAAAGCGATAGAAAGATAGATACAGTAAACAGACAGATTAATAGACAGACAGACAAACAAACAAACAGAGAAAGACAGGCAGATTGATTGTAATCTTCAAGGTTGCGAAAAAAAAAAAAAAACCCTAGGGGAAACAAATGGAATTGCTAAAATAATGATTGTTTCCAAACAAGTTTACCATAAGAAAGCATTTTAATTTATATATAATATATAATAATATATCATTTAATTGTATATATATATAT
>NW_015642522.1:645480-650380 GCF_001515625.1 Sinocyclocheilus rhinocerous
TATATATATATATATATATATATATATTAACACTTTATACTGTATATCTTAATTTAATATAATTATATAAAATAGTATACATTATTCATAAAAATGTATTACTATTATTATACATTTATTATATATTTTAAAATTATATTATTTAAATATATATTATTTAACACATATATATTTCTTCAGTTGTTGTTTTTTTCCCACCCAAGACAGACGTTATGAACGGACTGTGTGTGTTTAGTAAAAAGCACCTCTTGTTATGCAAATACTAAGAGTTGTATGTACATTACGGTGCGTATATATGTGTGTGCCTCTGTCTGTAGGGGAAGCGCGAGTGTTGATCAGCTGGGAACAAGCGTTTGTGTGTGTATTTGCGTGTCGGGCTCCCCGTGGCGCTGCCTGCCAGGCGCTGTCACCAGCCTGTGATTGACAGCTCTGATAAGCGAGGAGGCAGGCTGCAAATTCTGCCAGCGCACGTCACGCTCAACGTGCGTGTGTGTATGCGAGGCAGCCTGCGAACGCTGCCAATGTACGTCACACTTACCCTGTCGGCCTAGTATCAGTATGAGAGGTAGAGAGAGAGAGGCAGTTAGCGGAATGAAAGACTGCCGCAAGCCGGAGAGGGAAGTAGAGCGGAGAAGAGGGGAGAGAGGGAGGGAGACAGACTGTCAGGCGAGAGCAAAGTCACTGGGCAACATCGACCCGCTTGGTGTGTGTGTGTGTTTTAACAGCACAAATACACAAAAATGGACATTCACAGGTCAGAATGTTTCAGGTTATTTTTCATGAATTTCGAGTAAAAACACATAAGGCCCGTTCCCAAGAATGCTAACTATATTAGCGTTCACAGCAGCGCATGTTGTTCTATTTCGGGTGGGAAGCGTGCAATCTGCAATTGTGTGCAGTCGCTAATGCTCACGAAAGAGTGCAATTGCTATTTCCCCACTTTAACTATGCACCCGTTTATTTTTCCGCTTTCGCAGGAAGAGGAGGGGAAGGGGGGCAAAGTCATTTGTTTTAGGAGATAAGGCCCATGAATGCCCCCTTATAGTTACTGTCCTTGGTGTGATCGGGACCTATACCTTCACACACAAAGTTGCATAATCACACATAGGCCTTTTTACATTGAATGTTTACATGCACAACCATAAGTTGAGAACCTGTAAGAAAACTTTTATATTGGTTTTTTACATTTTTTTACATGACCTTAAAGGCAGAGTAAGGGATTTCTGGTAGCCAATGTTGATATTTGAAATCACCAAAACAAACACGCCCCTACCCCAAAAGGGACACATTGTTGAGTTGTGCAAGATTATGAATGCATGTAAATATGCTGCTTACACATTCTTGACAAATACAACACTTTGTCAAAGCTTAGTGTGCAAAATGTGACCGTGTGGTCTTGTGATACCGTTCTTAATGACATCGGTGCATTTGCAGCATCCTCTGACACAGTGTAAATTATGCAAGTTATACCATGTACTGTATACAAAGATTTATGGAATTTTGTGCTTTTTGAGTTTTCCAAAATGTTAAGATGGAAAGTTATGTGATATACAGAATATCATTCTGTTCTGGATGCCAGAGAACGTGCTGCCATCAACTCAACTCTTGACACCATCAAGATCTTGCTCAATATCGACAAGACAGACAGAAAGTCGACCAAGGAACTCAGCTAGGTCATTCACTGCATGGATTCGGCCACAGCCCCAGGTAATGACAGCATCTTGCTGGACCTGATTAAACGCTGTCAAAGTTTGTAATTTTACCTTCTGCATGAGGTCATCACTCCGTGCCGCTTGTCGGAAAGCTTTAACTCATGCGGTTCATGCATGAGGAAGGATGAGTAATGTCTCCTGATCTCAATCATCTTGGGATCATCCTCTCAATTCCTTGAGTCTGAGGGGTAAAATGTGGAGGATTTTTGAAGGATATGTGCTGGTTTTCATTTTGATGGATTTGTGTGGCATCTCAGTGGCTGGTATGTAGATGTTTTTGTTTTTTATGTCATGCACTTTCCATTGTAAATCTGAAGATTTTCTATCAGTGTGTGTAGACCTTCAATTGAGTAATTATTGTGGATAATATGCTAGTGGTTGTGATTTCATACGTTACCTATACCACAAAAGGGTAAAAATCCCTTTAGATTAAAATGACTGTACAAACTTCATTTAAAATCAGAGTAGCGACTTCATATTCATAAAGAGGGTCCAGGATTCTCCGCTGCGTTTGCTGGAGGCCTTACTGACAGTTTGTAATGTTTCATGGAAGACGTGTAGAAGACCTGGTAACCGAATCTCAATAATTAAGATTTACTGGTGGTCGAAATGTGGCCTCTCTAAGAAAGAGCAAATTGTGTACAACTCCGCTGAACCACCTGTCACCTGTGTGTTCATATATACACACACATAGTATAGAAAGATTAAAAACTGCATCTGTGTGTAACTGTATAATTTCCTACCCACTTATTACATTAGGGCTACTGCTGTGTAATGTTTTACAGGAATCCACAATTAAATACTATAAACATTTTAAATAAAACTTTATTGTAAAAACAGTGGCACAATCATAAATCCTGATCATGGAAAAAAGTGGAGCAAAAAAATATAGTATAATTTTGTTAGTAGGGCCTATTATACTATACTCCTAACCATTGTAGGTTGATTCTTTGAAAAGTGGCTCTGTGGGACTATTAAAACTTTTAGTGTATCCCGACCAGCAACTGCTATCAGTTTTTTCAACTAATGACAGCGAATTGGATTTCCAAAAGCACAACTGTATCTGCCTGTTTGAAATTCTCACACAGCAAAAAGTCAAACTTTCTTGACGTTCGGCCCCAATATAGTGTCATTTTTTGCAAACCGTGCCTTTTCCCATTATGTCCTTAAATCACACCATTTTATATTTCTTAATGTTTTGCTAACATCATGTCCCTTTTATTGTAATTTCTACCTATTGCAATAAAAACTATTAACTAAACTTATAGTAAACTAAATTACTATAAAACATGCTATTTCTACTTGATTTGTCTCTTAAAACTACTTCTATTGGTGTAAATGAGCGATCAAGTTGATTCAATCATATTAAATAATACTTAACATTTTACAGTGTAACCTATTATTAGCCATCACTTGAAAAAATTAATAGAGTAGGCCTAATTCTAAAGACCCCATAAAGATCTCAAATTTTGATTTTACATAATACTTTTTGTTGTTTTAAACTATGGTTTCCCATGTAAACTTTTCTAAGAGTAATATTACCTGAATATTCCTCATATTTGATTTCTTGGGAGCATGATTACACATACAACTCGGCATGCAACGCAATTAACATGGAATAATGTCAAACATTACAATCCACCACTGCGCAGATAACAAACGTAGTTTTTATGAAGTGAAGATATGAATTATTTTAAGTTCAGGTTGCGTCACAATTCTCTCTCTATGCGTCCTCTGCTGTGTCGACTCGTACGCCAACTAACGACCCGACAACCGCGAAAACAAACAGCAGTAAGATGGCCGACTCCCGCGCGCGGCAGGAATATCTGACATTCGTTTGTTCCATCGCCGTCGCTCCGAGCGACAGAGGCCAATTACTGCAGCAGCCGCGTGACCTTTAGCATGCAGATGAGCCGCGCAGCGCACGTGCTTATGTGTGTGTGGCCGGTAAATATTAACGGGAATGAAAGAGCGGAGCCATAATGACGCGCGGCTCGTTAGGGAGCACGAGACGGAAGATATTAAAGAGCAGTTATAAGAGCAAAACGCAGACAAGCACATACACCTTTCTACAGGACTCTCTCTCTCTCACACACACACACACACTTCACCTGTCTAACGCACTGGCGCGGACGCACACACATAATGCGTGCATTTACACTTGTCTAACTCACACATAAACACGTGTGACTAATATGCGAAGAAATAGACACATTTGATCAAGCTTAACAGGCATATACACGCATTTCTAACTTACAAAAACATACATATTTCATGCATCTAACACACACACACACACACACACATTTAGGCTATACAGCCTTTCTTCTATGGATCACTAAAACGGTCTGACACACATAAACACATTCATCCTACTAGCACATAGACACTTTACCTGTCTAACACGCACCTCACAATTCACCTGTCCAACATACACAAACTTTCCCGTCTATCACACACGCTTTAACTGTCTAACGCGCACATATACCCACAATTCACCTGTCAACATGCACGCACGCACACACACACTTATAGAGCGTCGCAAGTTCTGTGTGTGTGAGAGCTGCGCTGCCGGGGTCTTTTAGCACGCTGGCATTAGTATTCACAGACAGCGCTTCACTTCAGTGCCTGAATTAATTTTCCACCGTGCGCGTGTGTGTGTGTATCGCATCACAGAGAGCGCGAGACCGCGGCAGAGCGAGCGAGAGACAGACAGACAGTGTGTGGTGATCTCCCTGAGTCTCAAGCCTCTTTTCCTGTTATTTTATTGCGATTTAAATACTTCACTTGTCTAATGCATGTAATCTGACTAATCAGTGCAGGAAATTGCCCACAGTCTGTTTCTAAAGAGGAAACCGTTCTGTGCCGAACCCACCACAGAAAGAGAGACAGGCTTCCGACGGAAAGCAGCATGCGCGAAGAACGAAGATTGAGCGTGTGCGTGTGTGTGTGTGGTATTTGTATTCCCTCCACGTTCTCCGCAGCACACCGGATAATTCCGCTTTTTCCTCTTATTTTGATATATGCAGCTCCTGAGTCAGCGTGCGCCTGCGAGGCCGTGCTTTTATTGCGCGCTCGCTCTCTCTCGCTTGTCTATCGGATGAATAATATGCCGTCCAGGGGGCCCTTGTGCCGTACGGCCGGAGCGAGAGAGAGATTACCGGTTTGTCGTTTTCCCTCCGCGCTTT
>NW_015642522.1:651250-662483 GCF_001515625.1 Sinocyclocheilus rhinocerous
TTTTTTTTTTTTTTTGCACGCGCATGTGTGCCTCTATTTGATTGAAGACCTCCGGCGTATCCGCACACCGCCGGCTAATTAATTGATCGATTCGGCACGTGCAGAGGGCCTGCCGTCTGGTTCGACGTGCGAAACGCTCTTGCTAATTGAGATTCCGTGTTCGTGCACGCTAAACATTTGGAAAGGTCTCTCTCTCTTGTTTATCCCGTAAACAAATGCAAAACGTTCCTCCTTGTTGCACTACAAACTAATGAAGTCACGCAAATGCCCTTTTAAAAATGGTGAAAGGAAGTGCTTTTTTCTTACTTCCCCGTGTCTTTCTCTCTCTTCTAGGCGGTTTCCCGCTGGGATGTTTTTGAGAGAGACAGAGCCGGTAATTTCAGCACGGCAGACAATGCGATCCGCAGGCGTTTCTTTCCCCCGACACGCGGATCCTGTTCTATCTTCCTCTTCTTTCTCCCTGCCGTTCCTGTCCATCCTCCTTCCTGCGTATCTCTTCTCTCTCCGTCTAGGATGAAAGCTCGGAATCACAAAAGTGTTTATGCCGCGCACGGAACACCTGGGCTCAGATCTGCGTTTAAAGTCGCAAAGTGTCGTTCCCACGTCAAACGGCTGAGATTATCAGTCAGCATGCGCGTGCATTTGGCATGCACGAGTGAGCGGCATGTCTAAAACAAGCCCCACATTGCAAGAAACACAAACCATTTGTATGACCCCTTCACCTCTGAATACCGCCTCCAAGAATCGCACACACATACGCGCACATGCCCCTGGGGAGAAGGTGCGTTTATTAAACAGTCTGGTTATGCCAACGGTAATGCGGCGTAGATAGATGGATGGATGGATGGATGGAGGGGGTTGGGGCAATTAGAAGGAAAATTGAATATGAGTCATCACACTGCCACACGGGCTTAAACGCTTCAACCGTCGAATAGGAAATTACCTGGCTGAGAGGGCCTGACTGTTGTGTTCATTTATGTACCATAAACATAAAACCCAATGTGTATTATGTTTATTGTATTCTTAGATTTTTACACTCTAAAAAATGCTGGGTTGTTTCAACACAACTTTGGGTCAAATATGGACTAACCCAACTTTTGGGTTAAAAATGTAATGTAAAAATTTAACCCAACGGTTGGGTTAGTCCATATTTGACCCAAAGTTGGGTTGAAACAACCCAGCATTTTTTAGAGTGTACATTTTATATTTCCATTTATTTATTCTTGTATCTTTATTAGTTCTGTAAAACGATTAATCGCGATTAATCGCATCCAAAATAAATGTTTTTGTTTACATAATATATGTGTGCGTACTCTGTATATTTATTATGTATATATTAGGGGTGGAACGGTACACAGATGTCACGGTTCGGTACGTACCTCGGTTGGGGGGTCACGGTTCGATACGATTTCGGTACAACAGGGGAAAAAAATCTACTATGCTCGGTTTCTTTTCATTTATTTTGAACAAACAGTAGGCTAGTACAAATTACAAATTTTTCCACCTAGATGTGAAAATACTAAATATTATTACATTATGTTAGCACAAAGCTCCATTTCGCAAACAGTTGAGTGCACAAGCCTTTTAAGTATACTCTTTTGTCAGTCTGTGAGAGACGCATTCTGAATCAGCACATGGTCACTGTCTAGTGGGCTTTGTTTTCAAGTGCGCTGAGTTTCAGTTCATTTTTGTGACCGGCTTAATTTGTTTACAGAAAGGAAACTCAAATGACAGAAAGCTACATCCTATTTGTTTTCTTTATATTACAAAAGCACAATGTTTTGTTTTCATTGAGAGTGTACACAAATAAAAGCAGACCTTTATACAGTGATGCATTATTAATAAGACAATAAGTGTTTAAAGTTGATTCTGCTGGTATAAGATTCGCTGTTCTTCTGCAGGCGGCCGGTTATCAAACAGCGTTGCATTGCTGCATTCGGTACGGGTATCGTTCCACCCCTAGTATATATAAATACACACACATGCATGGATATATTTAAGAAAAATATGTTAAGTTTATACATTTAAAATATTTATATATAATATCAATTATATGAATATAAATGTATACATGGAAATACATAGAAATATTTTCAAAATATATACTGTATGTGTGTGTATTTATATATATATACATAAATATACACAGTATACACACATATATTATGTAAACAAAAACTTTTATTTTGGATGCAGTTAATCGCGTTTGACAGCACTAATCTTTATATTAATTTGACAATTTCATCCAACACAACCTTGTGTTCACACATGGTTCACACATTTTTACCTCTTTTATACTTTTTACTGCTTGTTTACAGCAATGTACAATTCATACAACATTTGACACTTTTCTCCAACACAACTTATTTTTTCTGTTGTGTTATGTCGACAGTACTATGATCGACTATATATAACAAAGCTAGTGGTTGTATATAGGGCTGCACAATTTATCGAATGTGATTGTCATGCGCATTTTGATAGTAATGCCGGTTCTGTAATCAGCAGGAAATCATCATCACGTGCTTTCAGATGGAGCAGAATTTACTACACATAGCCGTAGTTCACTGACAAGTTACGCAAAAAAAATCGCAGACGATTTTATTGCGCGATTATGAAATCGAAGAAATCGTTCGCGATAATGACAGCTGTTTGCATAGCTTCTCAGTGCACTACGGCTGTGAAGTAAATGCTGCTCCATCTGAAAGCATGTGAAAATACCACATTTAATAACATATTTTTACTCCAAACTCACTTCATAAAGTCAGTCGAGTGTCTGAAATAAATCCTTCTGTGAGATGATGTGGCTTCTTACACAGAATAAGGCACGCAACATATTTCATAGTATTCTAAGCAGTGATAAAGGCATTGCATTATAAACATACTTTATTTTAATGAAAATTATAATAATAAGAACTCAGATAAACCGTATATTGCCGTAGTCGTGTGTTTATTAGTCACGTTGAATCAATGAAAGCAGTTGAATCTTCTGTTTATTCAGCTGCAGCAATAGGCATTTCCTGGGTTTCTTCTGCGAGGCGTATTTGGAGTTTCAGCGCGAGAGCGCCCTCTGGCCTTCGGATGGAGATTTACTGCTGATCACAGAACCGTGCTTCACTGAAAGATACGCATGACAATCGCAGCTTCTGTCGAATCGCGATCTCGATTCCATTTCGATTTATCGTGCAGCCCTAGTTGTATATATTATTTATTGCACATTTTTGCACATTAAATGTGTTTATAAGCGATTGTGTGTATGTGTGGTAGGTCTGTTTACACAAAGCTAGCAGTTGGTATATTACTGCAAGTTTATTTGTAGCTACCGCAACCTGTGCATAAAAATGTGAGCGATTGTGTGCATTCCTGTTTGAACTGTTCGTGTTCGAAAAACATAAACATTTTTGTAAGCACAATTTATGATAACTTAAATTCAACTACATATTCAATAAAGCTAACAATTGTATGTATGTACACTTTCACTATATTACGACTGCACGTTTATTTTTAGGTAGTGCATCCAGTATATCAAAATGTACACTGTAAAAAATGACCGTGAATTTAACGGTAAAAGACTGTAAAAATGTTATTTTTACGTTTGCTGTTTTTTGACAAATTATACTGTGATCAACTATATTCAACAAATCCAGAGTACGTTTATTGTTAGTGTAAGTCTATTTGTAGGTAGCACAATTGTACTTGAGTGATTGTGTGCAGCCTTGTTTGAATGGCTTGTGTACCACAAACTTAAAAATCAACGTATATTGAAGTTTTTTTCCACACTGGATTTTTACAATTTACGAAAACTCATATTCAATTGCACATTCAATAAAGCTAATAATTGTATGTATATTTCGACTCATAATACATCTGGTGTATGAAAATGTACGTATAACTTATTTTTGCATTTTTTTTCTGTTGTGTTACTCTTTCAGCAAATTATAATATAATCATCAATATTCAGCCAATCCACTGTTGTACATATATCGTTACTGTAAGTTTACTTGTAGCTAGCGCAATTGTGTCTTTTTTTAATGTAGTGCATCCGGCATATGGAAAAGAACATACTTATTTTTATGTTTGTTTTTTTTCCTGTTGTGTCTTTCACCAAATTATACTATAATCAACTGTATTCAACAAAGCTAGCATTGTACGTATATTGTTACTTAAGTTAATTTAAGTACATATGTTTATTTGTAGCTACCACATCCTGTGTATGAAAAGGTATGTGAATGGTATTGTTTGTTACAGTTCCTTTTGAACTGTTTATATACGATAAACAAAAAGTGACGTACATTATATTTGTATTTACATATATTTGTATTTATTCATTTGTAGCGTTTATATAATAGCCTACTTTTAGTTTTTATCCAACACTTTTAGCTTTGATCCAATCCAGTAATTTTTACTGTTTATCTTTTATGCGTTTAGTGCTACAAACAACTATATTCATCAAAGCTGTTGGCTGTACGTATTGTCCAAATGCACATTTAGTTGTACCTAGTGAATCCAGCGTATGAGAATGTATGTGAGAGATCATTTATGTGTGTGTGCTAGTTTTGTCTGCTCTTGCTCGGCGAGTTCATGGAGCGTAACACACCCCGGCAACCTCTGCAGCGGCCGCCGCACCTCTTTCATCTCCCATAATGCCCCTCTCTGATCCTCTGCCCGCTAGCGCTCACGGGGAGGGGCTGTCAGCCACGGCTGATTAGAGTGTGTATGTGTGTGCGTGTCGGGGAGGGAGGGACTCTATTTTAGACTCCAGAGATCGGCCAATTAATTTCTTCATTCATGTCTGATTGCTTTGCTCCGGCGTAACGTACAATTATTGTATTTGCCACTCAGGAGTAGCACTCCACACGGCCTGGACACACACACACACCTCCACTCAAAGAGGTGCATACATCCACACACACATATTAAGTAATTTGAGCACACGGTTTGGCTTTCGACCTGTCGCAGCAAAGCAGAGGTGAATACAAACATTACTTGTCTCTATCATTGAACGGCATTCATGAACATATTTAACTTTCCGAGTGCAATATGTACATTAAAAATAGCATTATGACTGTATTGTTTCCAAAAAGAACTCCTGCTAGCTTGAATTTGCTTCACACCATCATAAATGCATATGTACATTAGTTTTCTTTTTGAATATATTTTAAAATGTAATTTATTCCTGTGATGCAAAGCTGAAATTTCAGCAGCCATTACAGCCGTTTTCAATGTCACATGATCATTCAGAAATCATTCTATATTATTATCAGTTATTATTGGTGTTTTTGCTTACAGTAGATTTACTTTTGTTTTTGTCATTCTGGTAATTGTTAATTGTATTTTGTATACTTTTATGCAGACCCCAGGAAGAACGTGGAAGCTAATGGAGATTCAAAAGAAGAAACAAAATATTCAGTTGAAAATAGTAAATATCAGGTGTGTTTTATTGGAATTTGACTGTAAATAGCTATGCTTTAATATGTGAAAGTAAATTATAGCTATACTTGCTATAAAATAAAGTAAATTTATCAACTTAAACACAAGTACAATTACATTAAGCTAAAAATAAAACATTTATAGTGACACTGGTACTGTGTGACATTTTTGGGAGTTTAAATCTCACAGAAATTTCGTCATTTTTTATTTAATTCAATTATATATATATAATTGAATTAAATAAAAAATGACGAAATTTCTGTGAGATTTAAACTCCCAAAAATATATATAACCAAGTAAAATCGAAGGAATTTTTTTGCAATTTTTTTTGCAATTTGACTAACTTGATCTGTTTGGCCTTCTTGCAGTTGAAGAGACTTGTTTGCCTATCAGCATTTGTGCAAATTGTGTTGGTGAGTAACTTAAACTAGCAACTAACTTAAAGTAGCACAACTTTTTTTATTGTTTTTTTTTTTTGCTTTTTCAATGATTAGCAGTGAAGTAGCCCACTGTTTCTCATATGTAGCATCCAAATCATTTTACTGAATTGGTTTGTTTGGACAAAGTGATTTTTGAAGTTTATTGTGGCGAAATGGTGTTTTCTGGTTTCATTAAAGTATACGTTTGTTTGTTCAGTTCAAGTTTTCATCAGGAAAATTGAGATTTCTGTTTCTGTTTTGAAGGTAAGTTTATAGCAAACTTTTCAGCAACAAGCTACTTTTTCAATGATTAGCAGTGAAGTGGCCCATTGTTTCTCATACCATTAGGAAATCCTATTCATTTAGCTGAATTTGTTTAAAAGGATGGTTCAATACTAAACAATTCAATGGTTCACTTTGGTCCCACCAGGAAGTGTCTTCAGTTTTGAAGTTTATTGTAACGAAATGGTGTTTTCTGGTTTTATTAGTCATAATTAGTATACATTTATTTGTTCAGTTTGTTTGCGCTTCCGTCATGCTAAAAGAGATTTTCCTAGTTTTTGGGCCATTTCCTGTGATTTTCTATTTGAAGTAAATTATATTGTAGCAAACTTGTGTTTCCTGGTTTTATTCGACGTGTTTGGTATAAATTTGTTAACTTTTTAAAACTGTCATTGTTTTTGTGCCATTTACGATGTCTTGCTTTTTAAAGTGAAGTTTTTTTTGTAGCAAAAATTGTGTTTTCTGGTTTCATTAGTCAAAATTAGTATAAATGTATTTGTTCAGATTGAGTTTTTCGTTCAGCCAAATAGACATTTTCATTTTTATTTTTTTATTTTTTGCCAGTTTCTGTCTTCTTTTTTGAAGGTTAGTTTATAGCAAAGTTTTCCGTAATGAGCTTCTTTTTCCCACTGTTTCTCCTACCATTAGAAAATCCTGTTCATTTTTCTGAATTAGTTCATAAGGACGGTTAAATACCAAACAATTCAATGGTTCACTCGAGTCCCCCAAGGAAGTGTCTTCAGTTTTGAAGTTTGTAGCGAAAAGTGTTTTTTTGTTTTGTTAGACACATTTAGTATAAATTTGTTCAAGTTTTCATCAGCCTAATAGAAATGTTCCTTGTTTTTGTGCCATACTGTGTCTTGCTTTTTAAAGTGAAGCTCACTGTAGCAAAATGTTGTTTTCTAGTTTTATTAGTCATATTTTGCATACATTTATTTGCTCAATTTGTTTGAGTTTTCATCAGTCTTATAGAGATTTTCATTGTTTTCCTTTCTGACGTTTATTGCAGAAAAATGGTGTTTCCTGGTTTTATTAGTCATATTTAGAATAAATCTTGAAAAGTTTTCATTGGCCTAATAGAATTTTTCATAATTTTTGTGCTATTTACTGTGTCTTACTTTTTAAAGTGAAGTTTCTTGTCGCAAAATGGTGTTTTCTGGTTTTATTAGTCATATTTAGCATACATTTTTTTCCTCACTTTGTTCAAGTTTTCATCAGCCTTATAAAGATTTTCATTGTTTTTGTGGCAGATTAAATAAGATCTGATTCATCTGCAGAATTCAATTATATAATCAGATAGCTTGTTTTAGATACTTTAGTTAGTTCTTGTAGTGTCGCCAAGTGCTTTTTCAAATCTTGACTGTAAATGATAAGTAGTTTCGGAAGCGAGTTTGAAAGTAGCTTCGCCAACACTGGTACACACACACATTCGGTCATAAACGAGGAAAAGCGCAAGACAGAAACATCAAGAGAGACAGGAAAGTCTGAAATGGGCCGCCCGGCTTTGAAATTTGTGGGGCAAGACAGAAAGTGTCAGAAAAGAAAAGATACAGAGACCACGAGCGAGAGAAAAAGGCATAAAGAAGCGGGGAGAAAAAACGCGACAGGGGAAAAACGTGTGTGATTATGTGAGAACAGGAGAGCCAGATCACAGACTACGAGCCCACTCTACATTCAGCCCGAGCAATTAGAGACCCGCGACCACAGACGAGAAAGAGAGAAAATTACACTTCCTCATTATTCAAATCACTTCTTAGAAAATGAGGCATGTCTCTCTCCATCTCTCTCTCACTCCTTATCTCTTTTCTTCCCTCTCTTCTGTGCGCTGCAGCGATGGTGGTGTTTGTGTTCACTCTCTCTTTCTGCAAAGATAAGCCCCTGGAAAACGCGGTCATTACTGTCCCTCCTTCGCTCCCCCCGCGGGGTTAAATGATTCTCCTCATTCTGTCACTCCACTCGTTTCTTTATCTATCACTTTACCAAACCCGAGTGGGATCGATACCCCTATCGACTGCAGGATGCTCTCTACACACCTGACTTCCTGCGGCAGGGAGGAAGAGAAGGAGGGAGGGAGAGCAAGGAGGTGAAGGGCCTTTCGGTTGGCGTCACTCAATCGCTCCTTTCTTAGAAATTGGACTTGGAAATGAGGCAGCCAGGAATAATAGCTCTCTCTCTCCCTGTGCAGCGGCGTATTAGCCGGGTTAGGCACCGGAGAAAGCTCTGACAGACGGAAGAGATGCGTTTTGAGACCCGGGTCAGGTTGAAATCAAGTGGGAATCCGGCAGATTGGATTGAACAGCACCTTTTTGCAATTCCCGTAGGTGTTTTCATTCGAAATTCGCAATTTTCACAATTGCAAGATTTTTTCATGTTGGCAAACGCATTTTTTCTTTACATTTGTGCAACGGACCATCCATCCCTTTTGAAATCAAAGGTTTGCTGGATTCTCTCGCAGAGTAAACTATTGTTTAAGCACCCTAGATTTTCTTCTGCCAACATAACATCTGATCCATATTTCAGCTCAATCTGTCCAAGAAACAACGTGTTGTTATTGTTTACTAAAACTAATTGAAAATGTTTTTTGGCAGTTGAAGTAACACTGAAATAAATATTTAATGAAAAACATAAAAACCTTAAATGAAAATGGGAAATCTTGCCTTGGCAACTAACCAAAATTAGTTTAAATTCTAAGTACAAAAATACTAAAACAAAAATATTTTGAAATAAAAATGAAGCTAAAAATATATATATTTTTTTAAATGACAAAACATAAAATGACTACAATTTAACTTAAAGTAAAAAACGGACAATATTAAAATAAGCTAATTTAAAATATTAATAAATACTGTAATAGTCAATGATATTTTACTATCATTGAGCTACAATAATAGTTATTATTATTTTGAATTACTTTTTATTTTTACGTTTTCAGTTTTCTGACTTAAATACTATAATTGTCAGTGTTATTTGAGTTATATTTTATTTTTATTTTTGAGTGTTTTATATATATATATATATATATATATATAAGCTAATTCAAAATATTAATAAATGTAATAATAGTCAATGTTATTTTAGTTTAATTAGAATACTGTTATCGTTATTATTAATATTTTGAATACGTTTTTAATTTTATATTTTCCATTTTCATTTCTTGTTGTGTAATTTTTAATTTCTATTATTTTTAAATTATTTTTATTTCAGTTTTAGCTTTAGTTACTTATTTTAGTACATCAAGTTAAACTAATTGATAATGAGAAATTTCTTGGGGAACTAGCTGAAATAAGTTTATATATATATATACAGTGGTGTGAAAAAGTGTTGGCCCCCTTCCTGATTTTCTTATTTTTTTGCATGTTTGTCACACTTTAATGTTTCAGATCATCAAACAAATTTTAATATTAGTAAAAGATAACACAAGTGAACACAACCAACGATGTGAATCTCCGATCGGGTTTCTTTTCATGTACACACAAATGCAGCTGGCGCACACACTCGTGCATCACTGCGGCTTTGAAGGCAGCAGATGCGGAGTTCTGACGGAGGGCAGGTGTGTAGCCTGTCTCTCTCTCTCTGTCGGTCCAGGGGCAGGTCACTGTAAAGGTCAGCATGCCGGTGATGGAAAGGGACAGCAGCGTCTGTTGCCGTGGGGACGGACCAGACACGTTATCAGAATGCCACACACTGGAAAGCGCAACCTCGCCAGCATCACGCACACACACGTGCACGCTTGTAGAAAAGCCAAGCGAGGCCTTGCGTCCTCAAGGACGGGTTGGACTTGTGAATGTCTTCGTTCATGTCTGTTTTTGTGCTGTTACATAGAAAATATAAAGCAGAGTGTCTGAGGAAGTTTCAATGGTGCCAATTTTCTAAAAACCTTGTGTCTTTCTAAGAAACTTAAACCAGCGAATATTCAAGGCTTTAGACTGCTTGGTCACTTAGAGGAATATCTTGAACTTTAGGCTCTGTGGACGTCTAGAAAATAAACACGCTTCGCTAGTTGTTTTAATTTGTCTACTAACAATGTCCATTATAGAATATACATGCATTACAGGAGAATTTTGTTTTTATTTCTACCTGAAAGTCATAAAAATTGTCACCACATTTGTCATTTCCATCACATTTCAAATGATGTTTTGTTTTTAGTAATATTTTGTGACAGAAATTATATTTGGAATGTTTTTGAAATAAAAAAGTCTAATTCTGTTGTCTTTTTAAGGCTTATTTCAAAGCTACAGTAGTATTTTGTGTGACCTAAATACACATAATTAAATAATATTTACATTTTTGCATAATGTGATATTACAATTAAATTACAGTTTGATTGGAAATGATGCTGAAAAAAACAACTATTTATCACAGGCACTTTAATCACGAGTATTTATTTATTTATTTATGCTTGATTGGAAATAATGCTGAAAAATTGAAAAAAGAGTAATTGATGTATTTATTTATATATCCCAGGTTTTTACATCCATCCATCCATCCGTCCATCCATCTATCTATTAATTAATTAATTTATTTATTCATGTATTCATGCTTGACTGGAAATGATGCCGAAAAATTGTAACAAAACAAAACAGCAAAAAGAGAGTACGGTAAATGAACAATTTATTTATATATCCTTTGAATCACATTCAGTCACTATTACCCACCCTTTTAAAATCCATTTTGTAGTTGTTTATCGACCCCCAGGACCACAAGGTAACTTCTTGGATGAATTAGATGTGCTGCTCTCAACCTTTCCTGAGGATGGTACTCCCCTAGTTATGCTTGGAGACTTCAACATCCACCTAGATAAACCTCAGGCTGCAGACTTCCACACTCTGCTTGCCTCTTTTGATCTCAAGTCCACACCACAATTTGTCAAGCATATCTTACCAGCAAACATACAGTCGTTCACATCCTTCTCTTTACTCTCCGAGGCAGAAGTCTCCGAACTCATCCTTTCTAATCATCCTACTACTTGTCCACTTGATCCTATTCCATCTCATCAAAAAGTGCCCCTTTTAGACTTGCACTACTAACTGCTTGTTTTCTTTAAAAAAACAAAAAACTAACACTTGCTTCTCTAATCTTTTTGCATTCTATCTATTTGTTTCCTT
>NW_015642522.1:663575-685506 GCF_001515625.1 Sinocyclocheilus rhinocerous
GTCCGAGCAGCTGAGTCCTTAGCCATCTTCAAGAATCGGCTAAAAACACATCTCTTCCATCTTTATTTGACCCTCTAACTCTAGCACTCTCTATTCTAATCCTATATAAAAAAAATAAAATAAATAAAAAAAAAAAAACTAACACTAGCTTTTCTAATATTTTTGTATTCTATCTATTTGTTTTCTTTTTATTTATTATACAATTATAATTCTGACTTTCTGACTTCTGATTATCAAAAGCAAAAAAGGCCTCTAACACTAGCTTGCTCTATTCTTTTTCTATTTTATGTTTTCTTTTTATTTATTATATGATTTAAAAAACACCTTGCTACGTGTACTGCGTTAAGCTAACTGAGACTTGTTATAGCACTTGCATATCATTGCTTTTTTGTTGATTTTGATTGCTTCCATTGTCCTCATTTGTAAGTCACTTTGGATAAAAGCATCTGCTAAATGTCTAAATGTAAATGTAATGTAAATATATCTCAGGTTTCATTCATTCATTCATTCATTCATTCATGTTTGATTGGAAATGATGCCGGGAAAAAAAATAGGGTAAAGGGTATTTATATATATATATATATATCTCAGGTTTCATTCATTCATTCATTCATGTTTGATTGGAAATGATGCCGGAAAAAAAAATAGGGTAAAGGGTATTTATATATATATATATATCTCAGGTTTTTCCCATTCATTCATTCATTCATTCAGTTATTATTATTATTTATTTATTTATTTATTTTTTTATATTTTCATAATTACCCAGCAATGGTAAAATAATAAAGATCTATACATAACAGGCATTTTAAAAGTAGTGCATATAAGTGATAAATGCATTGTAAAAGTTTCCAAGATGGTTTTAAAATAACCATCAAAAAACAAAGTTAATGAATTTCAAATTTGATTTCTTATTAGGTGCCTGAAGTTGAACATTTTTCCATGTTCCTAGGCTGATATAATGAGGTCTGCTGTGTAAGAACTAGTAAAAGTTTGTGAGGTTCATGCTTTGAATCTTTGAAAAATCCTTGATTTAAGACACTTGGTGGCAAGTAAACAAGAAGTTCTTGAACACACCATGAAATAAGAACAGAAAGTTTGCATTCATGCCCATGAGCTGTGAGGCTAATCTATATGTAGTGTATTCCTAAATGTTGACAAATTTTACAGCGTTTCTTTCCTAAAAAATTGACCTATATATTGATGTTATCTTGTTCATACAATTTAAAAATTATTTTTCTAAGGTAGGGGTGTTTTTATTTTCTTCTTAAATATTTATCTTTTTAATTGTGTCACAGCCACGAATCATGATTTACTACAACCTAGTCAGTTGCAAGTGTTATTATAGGGCGGGATATTCTCATCTAGAGAGCATCTGATTGGACAAAAATCTGAGTAGTGCAGGATGATGTCATCAAGAAATTTGCTCAGTTTCTATTGTTTGAAAACTCATTATTATTTGTGGCATGGAAAATTACAAATTTTCACTTTATTTCTCCCCCTCTGCATTGCTCTCATTTCGTTCTCACCGAAGCTCTCAGAAGCTTTTGCGTTCTCCCATTTTTCTATTTCTCATTCTCGTACGAACCCCATCTTCCTCTCCTAATCGGTTTGCTCTTTATTTTCTCTCTCGCTCTCTTTCTCACTCTCTCTCTCTAACTCAAATTACACCCATTACGGCCCACTCTAGCTCTCCAGCACCTCTCTCCCTCCCTCTCCACACCTCACTGCAGCAAACACACACACACACTTTCCACGCAGCTTTTCAAGAAAGGCATCTATTTGTCAGCGTCTGTGTGGAGCTGAGACTGCAGGAGGCCTCCGTTTATAAAACGCACAGCTATCTGTTATACGGCGTATGTGTGTGTGTCACAGAGAAGAAAAACAACAGAGAAATACAGAGAGAGTGAATATCACCAAACCTGTCAAGAACAGGTCCGACTCACATCTCACCACAAATAAAAAAATAATAATTAGAAATTTGTTGAAAGATATCAAAGCCTGTTTTAGGACCATTTAAGATGTCTATCTATTACCATTTTGGGGGACATTTCCAGTGGTATTACCATATTTTTTTTACATTTACCATGGTATTACCATTACCATTTATTTTTTTTATTTTTTTTAACAGTTTTCATGCCATTGCTGTTGTTTTGGATATTTACCATGGTACTACAATGTTTTTGGACTTTTATCATAGTATTACCATGTTTTTTTCAGACATTCACCAAGATATTACCACATTTTTCTGACAATATCCATAGTCTCACAATTGTGACTTTTATTTCACATAATTGCAACTTTAGATTTCACAACGTGACTTATTAATTGTATTATCATATTTACTTATATATTGTATTATCATATGTACTATGATATTTTCCATTCTACTACTGTTTTTTTTTTTATTTTAATTTTTTTTTTATTTTGGGACATTCCCAGTGGTATTACCATGGTTTCCTTTTTTTTTTTTTTTTTTTTTTTACAGTTTTTTTTTACAGTTTATTTTAGACAGTTTTTTGGGGAGGTGGGGGTGGGGGGGAATGCATTTACAATAGCATTGCCATTCATTTAATAATGCCATTCAAAAATGAATAATGTTTTCATTACATTTCATGAGTGTTTGAGTTTAATCTGAATTTATTTTCAATAATGATTCACATTACTGTAGGATAATATTTTTAATGTATTGAAATAAAAAAGGTTTTAATGCAACTTGCATAAACCAGCCTAAGCTGGTTTTCTGGCCTGGACTGCACTTGAACTTTATATCTTGCAATTGCAACTTTATTTCTCATAATTGTGACTTTATATCTCGCAATTGTGATTTTATTTCTTGTAACTGTAACTTTATATTTCACAATCTGAATTTATATGCATTACAGTAAAAATGGCTCTTGCTTAAACCAGCCTAAGCTTGTTTTAGACCTATTAATGGTTAAGCTTAACCTGGCTGAGAGAGTAGCTAAACCAGTTTAAACCAGCTAAGACCAAGAAACTAGCTTAGTCTGTTTATTTATTTAGTTAGTTATTTAGCTAGTTATTTTTCAGCTGGAAAATTGACTGACATTAAATTAAGTACAAAAATAATACCATTATGTATACAAACGTTATAATTTAAATAATGTATGACTATTTTTGCATTTTCAGTAATGAGGATTTTTATTAGCATTTAGTAGTACGCTAGCATATTGATTAGCCTCAAAACTAACAAACATGGACTAAAAGCCATAAAACTCCAATTGTGAATGTCATGAAAACAATGGCAAAGCCTAATGCTCCTAAAAAATATGTTTAATTTTTTGTTTCTTTTGATTTTGGGGTCATATGTAAACTGGAAATATTCGGCGGAGATATCGGTAGAGGGTTCGTGTGATTCATCAGGCTGACTTTGTGTGTTACAAAGTCACAAAGAACAGAGAGAAAACTTTTGAATGTGTGTTTGAGGGAAAGAAAGAGGGAGATTAATTGGGTGAGTGGTGAAAAGCTTTCGGCAGAGTCTGCCTCCATTAAGCTGCGCCGCCGTCCACCAATTAGATGGCAAAAAGAACGTAAAAAAGGGAGCGAGTGAGCAGAATGGATCGGCGGGTTCTTTGTCCTGAGTTTAACCGAATTAAAGAACAACAATACATGAGACAGACAGACAGAGAGGCAGACGTCCCGCTGTGGCCGCTGCAACATTACTAACAATCACGCACAAACACACAAACACACAGCAAATCACAATGTGCCACAGTTAAAAAATAGATAAATAAATAATTGCAATTTTTGCTGTTTTGTAGTTGAAACCTTGTTTATTGTCATTTTGACATCTCAACATGACTTAATATTTGACAATTGCGACTTTATTTTTGATAATTGCAACTTTATATTTCACAATGTGCCTTTGTCTCAGAACTACAACCTTCTTTTTCATAATTTCGACTCTTCAAGTTTCTTTCGAATTTTTTCGTAATTGCGGCTTTATATTTCGCAATGTGACTTTAGATCTCACAATTGTGACTTTATTTCTCATAATTGCAACTTTATATTTCACAATGTGCCTTTGTCTCAGAACTACAACCTTCTTTTTCATAATTTCGACTCTTCAAGTTTCTTTCGAATTTTTTCGTAATTGCGGCTTTATATTTCGCAATGTGACTTTAGATCTCACAATTGTGACTTTATTTCTCATAATTGCAACTTTATATTTTGCAATGTGCCTTTGTCTTGCAATTCTGACTTTTGTCTCATAATTGCAACATAATTTCTCATAATTGCGACTTTTATCTCACAACTGCAACTTTATTTCTCGTAATTGCAACTTTGTGTTATTATTGCGACTATTTCTCGTGATTGCAACTTAGTTCACAATGCACCTTCGTCTTCTAATTCTGACTTTGTCTCACAATTGCAACTTTATTTCTTGTAATTGCAACTTTATATTTCACAATGTGACTTTGTCTCGCAATTGTGACTTTGTCTCAATTGCAACTATTACTCATAACTGCGACGTTATATTTCACAATGTGACTTCATATCTCAGAATTATGTCTTCATATTTCATAATTGCAACTTTATTTTACAATGTGACTTTATATCTTACAATTTCAGCCGTCTCACAATTGCAACCTTATTTCTCGTAATTGCAACTTTATTTAACCTTTATTTAACCAGGCAAGTTAATTAAGAACAAGTTCTTATTTTCAATAACAGCCTTTACAATGTGACTTTATATGTTGAAACTGCAAATTTGTCTCACAATTGTGATGTTACAATGATTGCAACTATATTTCACAATGTGACTTTATATCTCACAATTACAACCTTTTTTCTTGCAATTGTGACTTTTTCTGCCAATGATGGCTGCATATTTCAGAATATTTTTTTTTTTTAACTTTGTCACAGTTACCTTTTTTATTTCATTTTCAGTCTGTATCATATTAACAATTTTGCATATTGTTGCAGTTTATGGTAATATTAAATAAATGTTTGATTTTAAGGACATATTTTTATTTTCAGATGTTAAACACCTTATTGTAATTTTATTGGATCACCATCTTATGTCTAATGAAAAACCAGTTGAGACTGACAGTAGTGCATTTATTGCGGCTTGCACATCTGCCTGTACTGTAGGTTGTAAGTTGGAGATTAGTTGAGGTGAATACACAAATAAACATGCACAGTCAGGACTTACAGATAGCAGACATGATAGAGTGCAGGACGCAAACACATGTAGGGACCCACTTCAGCTATTTATCAAAAACCTCTGGTTTCCTGTCTCTGCCCCTCCACTAGTGAATTCAAAGCCCTTAAAGAGAGAAATGTTCTTAGTTCACTTTTTGGAGCACAAATTTATGCATACAAACACTCTTCAACCATGCTATTTTGAACATGGTATTACTATGTTGTTTGACATTTATCATGGTATTACCATGATTTAACAGACATTTGCCATGCTTTTACTGTTTTTTGTTTTTTTTGGACAAAAAACATGGACATTTTGGACATTAAACATGCTATTGCTGTTGTTTGGACATTTACTTTGGTATCACCATGTTTTGGGGCATTTATCATAGTGTTACTATGTTATCTTCAGACATTTATAATAATTTTACTATGTTTTTTGGACATTTTCTATAGTATTAGCATGGAACATTTGCTTTGTGGGTATTTATTTATTTATTTATTTTGAGACATTTACTGTAGTATTACCGAGACATTTACTGTAGTATTACCGTGGGGTCTCCCCCCCCCAAACATTTTCCAAGCTATTACTGTTTTTTTGTACCAATACAAACATTTACCATAGTATTAGCATGTTTACCATGACATTTATACAATGTCATTACTTTTTTGGGACATTTACAATGGTATTGCCATGTTTTTTTCAGACATTTACCATGCTATTACTGTTTTTTGGACAAAAAACATGGACATTTACCATGCTGTTTCTGTTGTTTTGAAAAATTTACCATTAATTATTATACAATTTTTTCAGACATTGACCATGATATTGCCATGTTTTTTTTTTGTTTTTTTTTACGTTTACATTGCAATTACTGTTGTTTGTGGGCATTTACAATAGTGTTACCATGTTTTTCAGACATTTGCCATTATATTACCATGTTTTAGACATTTATTTCAGTGTTATGTTTTTTAAACATTTACCATGGTATCATCACATTTTTTTGACATTTAACATGGAATTACTATATTTATTATGGCACTACAGTTTTGTTTGGAGATTTTCTATTGTATTACCATGTTTTTTGACATTTACCATGGAGTTGCTGTGTTTTTTTTCCACATATTTACGATGGTCTTACCATGTTTTTGTACATGGTGCCATGGTAACACCATGGTATTTTTTTTTAATTACTTGGAACTATTTGGAATTTTTTTAAGTACCATGGTATATATCAGAGTACCATGATACTGGTGTACCTTCACTGTAAATATACACTATGTTTTTGTAATGGCCCCTCATGCTCATTAACCGCATTTTACTCTCTCTCTTTTTCTCAGTACGTTTGTCTTGGTTGATAAGGACAACAGATCATTATGAGTGTCATAATGGCTCAGGAGACACACACACACACACACACACACACTGCGCACCAAAGGATCCCAATTTCCAGCAGCACCCCAGCGGTTTCTGAATTTCTTAATTACATTCTTGGTACTGGCTTACGCAAGCGCTCGTACACGCGGCCCCTCAAACTGTGCTCTGTCAGCAAAGGTAACCTCAGCGCTGATCAATACTAAGTCGCTAATTAAACCTCTCTCTCCAGCCTCTAGCATTAGCACGAGGAAGCGCTTCATTGAACCGAACCAAGGCCGTGCCGTCTCCAACATTACTGAGTCAACAGGGGTCACGAGAATAAATCCTCTAAGGTAAAGGTGCTGCTCTGAGTTCAGTTTATATCCAATCACCAGAGGAACAGGTGGTTTTGGGTCTGATCTTAATATGCTCTATCTATCTATCTATCTGTCTCTCTGTCTGTCTGTCTGTCTGTCTCTCTCTCTCTCTCTCTCTCTCTCTCTCTCTCTGTCTGTCTGTCTGTCTGTCTGTATATATTCTTTAATATAGTTTTAATCCATTTTACTTTAACTATAATAGTTTTAGATGATGAAATTAACATTAATTTATATACATATATACATGTATATATTATATTTGTTTTAAATCAATTAAGAAAGTGCAAAAGTATAACTAAATATTCCATCATTTTATATATTCATTTGTTTGTATTAATTTACTAACTACTATTACTAATTACTACTAATTATTAATGTGTATAATTTATAGTTTATATTAACTTTATTTGGTTAGATTAATGTTATAATTAATTATATTAATATATTAATTTGTTTTATATTAATTAAGAAAGTGCAAAATATTAATTTATATTTATATCTTAATTGTTTATATTAATATATTTTGTTTAAGTTTAATTAAGAAAGCGCTAAATTAGATTAAACATTAAACTATTTTGCATATTAATTTGTTAGTAATAAATTACTAATTATGTTGTTTGTAATCATTTATTCTCATTTATATTAATTCATTATGTTATCGTTTATATCCATTTTTATTGATTTGTTTAGATTAATATCATAATTGTTTATATTATTATATTAATTATTGTTAATATCGTTTGTATTAATATGTCATTTGTTTTTATATTGATTAGGAAAGTGCACAATTAAATCAGATATACCAACATTTTATTTTATTTTATTTTAACCAACATTGTTTTTTAATGAATTAATATTTTATTATATTAATTTATAATGATTTATTTATATTTATATTAATATCTTAATTGTTTATATTACTATATTGTTATTTTTTTGTAAATTAAATGTAGACATAAAAAAAAACAAAAAAAACATGAAAACTAGATAGATCTTCTTCAAATGTAGAACATGAATTATTCAGCATATCATAAAATGCATGCATTTTGTGAATGAATTGAATTTCGTGACATGCTGGGTGCATTTTGTTCACGAAAGCCTTTCTGTAGTCCAAAAAAGGAAATGTTTTGGTGTAGTTCAGACATGTAGTTTAGCTTTGCTTGGTTTACCTGCATGTGTTGGATTGTGTTTGGGTGGCTCAGCTGTGCTGTAGGTTGTGTTGAACTGCTGAAGCTTTATTGGGTTCATGTGGTTCAGTTGAGGTGGTTCAGCTGTTCAGGGTTGGCTCAGTTAAGGCTAAATATGTTAAAGTGCTATAATAATTAGTAGCTTCATTACTGTCCGTGTGCTTGAATCAGGGTGTCGCTCTAGCACAGTGTAAATGAGCTGGGCGCTGATGAACCGACCTTAATTAGACACACACACAAATACTGCACGAGTCACAGCTACAAAATGCTTTAATTAGCATGATAATGATCTGTCATTTAGAAACCCAACCCTCTTAATGCACACACAGCGCTGGTATGCTCTTTATGTGTGTGTGTGGGTGTGTGTGTGTGTGTGTGTTGAAGTCCTTCTTGCCCTCACATGCTCCAGCGCTGCACTGCTCATGCTGTTCACTGGCTTTCCCTTTCCAAGCCCTCGTCTTCATGTGCGTTCTCCATCTGTGAGTCATTCTTGAGCGTTCTGTCATCTTTGCTACTCCCCAAAGCACTGTCTGCAGAAGAGAGAGAGATGAGAAGAGAAGAAATGAGAGAAAAGAACAGACGACAGATCGAAAATTGTAAGAGGTCAAGATAAAACATGCATCTTCTTATTGGTTGATTGGTAAGTCTGTGTCTGAGTCTTTCTCAAGGTCACATTGTTATGCCAGTAAGTGACAAGTGAGTCTTTATGACTGAGTGATTGAATCATTCATTTAACCAATTTGTTTAAATACACCGATTCATTCAGGAGTGAGTCATTGAATCAATTCGTTTAAACACTGAATGGCTAAACTGATTTGTTCAAAACACTGATCAATTCAGAAACTGAACAATGAGTCTTTATGAGTGAGTCGTTGAATCATTGACTAAACCAATTTGTTTAAAAAACTGATTAATTTAGGAACTAAACAAGTGTTTTTTTTTAATAAGTTAGTCACTGAATAATTAATTAAATTGATTTGTTCAAATGCACTGAGTGGAACTGAACAAGTAACAATCTAACCATCGTGATTCACTGATGTTTCACTTATGAATTTGTTCAAAACACTGATTTGTTGAAGTGACTTGTTGAATCATTAAACTGATTCATTCAAAACACTGATGAATTCAGAAATTGAGCAAATGAGTCTTTGTGAGTAAGTCATTGAATCATTTATTCAGCCAATTTGTTCAAATACACTGATTGATTCAGGAAATGAACAAGTGACCGTCTTAATGAGTGAGTCATAGAATTATTCATTCAAACAGTTTGTTCAAATGTACTAATTAATTCAGCAACTGAACAAGTAACCATCTTTATACGTGAATTGTTGACTTATATACTCAGCTGATTTGTTTAAAACACTGATTAATTCATGAAAAAGTGACTGTTTTTTTATGAGTGACTTATTGAATCATTCACTAAACTGATTCATTCAAAACACAGAAATTGAATCATTGAATCATTCATTCAACTAATTTGTTCAAACACACTGATTCATTCAGGAAATGAACAAGTGACCATCTTAATGAGTGAGTCACTGATGATTCACTAAATGGATTTGTTCAAAACATTGATTTGTTCCAAGTTTATAAGTGGATGTTATATGTCCTGCGCATATTTTCTTCAAGTTGTTATTCCCATGTGCAGAGAAGACATTGATGTGTTGTTACGCTTGTAAGAGCTCAGGTGTATGTGCGAGTAGATATTCCCGCAGGGGCCTGGTAGTCGTTCTCCAGAGATTTTCAAAACTTGAAAAGGACTATTTTAGTTTTGAATCTAAATATTCACACATTTTGGGGGTTAGCGTTTGAACGAAGGTGCAGATTAGGATTACCTTCAAAACAGGAGCTCTGCTGGATGAAATGAGCGAGAGAAAGAGACGGTGAGAGGCAGGACACGTCTGTACCTGTCTACTGTTAACAGGCTGCTTCGTCTCTGCTGGTGTTCTCCACTATCTGCTCCTGTTTTCGCATTCAGCAGACTCGTGTTCTGCGGCTCGCGGTGGGAAGCATGCCAGGGAAAAATCTCAGTACGGCTGCTAACGGAGGATGACAACAACGTTCCTCTTTTTTCCCCTCTGCATTTCATGCCTCATTCGCGGCCCGCTCTCATCTTTTCCTCTGCGTTACGGCAGCCTTGTTCTGCTATGTCTGATCCTGGCACATAGGGTTTGTGAGTGTGTGTGTGTGTGTGTGTAGAGAGAGGGGCAGCGGGCACTGGGGCACTGGGAGGGCATCAAAGACTGTCAGAGCGAATCAAAGACCCTGCCAACCTTGGCAAGCCGGGCACACGCACACATTCTCTTTCACTTTCTGCCAAGTCTTTTTTAGCCCGAATTTTGGCCACGTCTGTCCTCTCATTTGTGTCCATGTGTGTGTTTTCCACGGTTGATCATTACAAATGGCAGAGGTCACTTGGCTGGCAGATGTCCCCGCTGCATGGGCCGCCCTTTCAATCTCTATCAATCTCGTTTTCGTTCAGTTGTTTTTCCCCTAGTTATCTGTTAATCCTTCTTCTCCTTGGCCGTAATTAAACACTTCAAGATTCACTGAGAAACTACACGTACAGAAAAGACTCAATGGCTCGGTCCCAAATGGTGCGCTTGTGATGGCCATCGCATGCAGGATTTTAAAAGTTTTTTATTTGATAACTTTTTGTATATAATGTTAGATTTCCAGTATTTGGCTGAGTAGTTGTTTAGGTGGCTCATCAGTGTATTAGATTTCATAGTTAATTAAGTATTGGTTGATTTATTAATAAAGATTTCATAATCAACCAATACTTCATTAAGTATTGGTCGACTATGAAATGTAATACAGTAGTGAGCCGCCCAAACAACTATTATTACCCAGACGACTAGGCTATATATAAATATATATAAATTTCTACCAGATCTCATGATGAAAACGTACCTGTGGGAACTTTTTCGCAAAACTTGAAATACGTACCAATAAGTACATATCACTGCAGTTTCCAACAGAAATTAACACTAGAAGCGGGAAAACAGCGAGCACTTGTAGTCATTTTCGTACACAGTTATGATAACAGCTCCATATGTTTCGCTTTCCGGACATAACAAGCTTGCTCAGTAGCTCAGCCGGCACGAAATTGGACTTAGGATGCAGAGTCCTTGGGTATGAATCCCATGAAAAACATGACTCATGATGAAAGAGCTGAAAGATGAGCAACTGAAAAACAAGCTAAAAAGGCATGCTTGTGATTGCGTTTTTATATCACAATCGCTTTTGTTCATACCAGAGGTTGCTTTAACCGATCATTTTCTGTCACTGACTGTTTTTTTTTTTTAGCAGTGATGGAAAAATCTGAAGGCCATCCGTTCCTTTGACAGATTACACTGAGGGTGATCTATTGTAATTTGTAACTGTAATTCCCACCCCTGTCCAGTTGGTGAGCGCGGGATCATCAGCAGTGTTTCCTGTTCAAAATTGTATTTGTGTAATCCACAGAATTGTATTATAAAACACTCTTGCTTTTAAGCCAAATACACGCTGAAAATAAAAATTTGACTAACATCTGGACGTAAGTCTGCAATCGCTGATGAAATCGGTCGTGTTTTCTCTGCATTAGCGCTGTTTTGAACTTACTGTTTGAATTCTTTTACTGGATCCTTGGACTTTCCAGGAGTTTACCGATTTAAAATGATGTGATCGCAAAAGCCTGCTTCTTTTCATTTTAAGATATTATTTTCATTGCATTATTTTATTGCATTCATTCACGTGATTGGTCGAGATGAGAGGTGATCCCGCCTGGGTAGTGTGATTTATATAGTGTCCTTTCTAATCATATATGGGATCATATAATCACCCAGACCCTGACGCTTTTACTCTGAGTACCGGCAACATGTCGAGTCCTTGGGTATGAATCCCATGAAAAACATGACTCATGATGAAAGAGCTGAAAGATGAGCAACTGAAAAACAAGCTAAAAAGGCATGCTTGTGATTGCGTTTTTATATCACAATCGCTTTTGTTCATACCAGAGGTTGCTTTAACCGATCATTTTCTGTCACTGACTGTTTTTTTTTTTTAGCAGTGATGGAAAAATCTGAAGGCCATCCGTTACTTTGACAGATTACACTGAGGGTGATCTATTGTAATTTGTAACTGTAATTCCCACCCCTGTCCAGTTGGTGAGCGCGGGATCATCAGCAGTGTTTCCTGTTCAAAATTGTATTTGTGTAATCCACAGAATTGTAACTTATGTAGTCTTCCAAATCATTTACTTGTGAGGTTTCATTTCAGTTAGTATGCTGCCTAAGAAGAAAGTGAAAATGAGTACAGAAAATTATGCACAGGTGACAGCAAAGTGATCTCACAGAAATGCTGAGAAATTTGTCATTTCCTGTGATAATTATCTAGGTCTTGTTGTTTGTTGCACTTTCTCTTTTCTATTTCTCAGATTTCATGCACAAGAAAATGACTTAAGTGTTTTAGGATAAGAAACCAGAGTATTGAGACGCATACAAACACACTAAGCTTTTAGACTCTGACACGCCCAGTGCTTGAAGTGGAAAAAAAGAAGTGCCGGTAATCATTCATACGCTTGCATTCAAATCCTAACCCCCCCCCACACCTAACCCTAAACCTACCAATACTAGGGGGGTAACAATCTGGCAGGGGTCAGAATTGGGCACAACACCGGTACTGCGTACCGGCCCACTTCAAGCACTGGATACGCCACAAACAACTAACTGTCTCAGTAGTGAACTAAGCATTTCCTATTAGATCAGTGTGCTTGAGTGAATGCCAGCTTATCAGTGCCAGCCTGCCAATGCAACAGTGCCCATATCAGCCATCAGTGCCCTGCAGACCGGCCAATGCAAATGTGAGGGTTTTTAGTGTAGGACAGAGAGAGAATTTACTTCGGGTCATATTTTATCTTACAAAGATTTATTGCTGGTTTTCAAGGATGACGGCATGTCACGCAACCTACCGATGTTGGCATGTGGTTAATTTGTCTAGCTTCTGTCAAGCCACAGATGAAATTGTGCCAAAAATACAGCAGAGTTTGATTCATTGCACGACTTTTGAACAATGTAAGGTACATAATAATATAACAATATAAGTGTTTTTCCTCAGTTTGCTATTTTAATTATACACAATTATATGGTTAGTTGCAAGTTATTATGTGGGTGACTTTTCATTGTTTCTGCAAGTTTTATGAAGCAGACATTTAAAGACCATTCTAAGACCAATTAAAGAAAATGTAAGAAATAAATGAGTATAGGAGAACATGAGTTGTATTAGCAATGTATGAAAATGCAGCTTCCAACCAATCTCCATTCTTTTTTAAATTAATTTTACGCACAAAAAAGTTTAACTAGAATATGGAAATAACATTTACTGTATCTTTTGATCACACTGCACAAAAGTGATGTTCTTCATTAGTATTTTTGTCTTGTTTTCCAGTGCAAATGTGTAAAAATTCTTAAATCAAGATAATTTTCTGACAAATTTATCAGAATGAAATGAATTTATGATGTAAAAAAGGACACATATCTGCCAATGGGCTCAGAAAAATCTACTTAATTTAAAGTGAAAACAAGTTTTCATACCCCAGATATTTGCTCTCGTTTAATCCATAAATTCACTTAATTTTGTTCAATTTCTCAAAAAACAAGACTTTATATGTTCAATTTCCAACTCAAGTATGTATCTTGACTTAAGCATGTGATAGAAAACAAGACAAAAACTAACAAAGACATACATTTTTGTCAGGGCATGCAAGATTTAATGCCATTACTTTATTCATTTGAAGACTTTCTGCTTTGTGGAAGGGCAAATTAAGACTTTTAAGACCCACAGAAACCTTGGTTTTGGAAAAATTGTAACAAGTTTTGTTTCCAGGTACAGTGTATTTAAACGACCTGCTCCAACAGGTAGTTCTTTTTTTATCTTTTGGAAATTAGTTCACTTTCGAGAACACATATTTCATGAGCTGAAATAGGAAAAAATCACATGGTAGGCTAAACCGCAAACGAGTCTGCAGCGGCGTTATCCCTGCGTTAATTGAAATACTCTGCGGAGTCCTAGCTGTTCGGTGACAAATATCAGACCGCATTTGATAAAACGAGCACGCAATTTGGCAGCTTTTTTTCATGCTACCACCTCGCCCCCCATCTCCCCGTCTCTCTCTTTCACATCAAAGCGGCGCCGAGTGCGATATTGAGGAATTCCATTTGCTGAGCGTCTTTAATAGGTGCGACGGCAGACACAGGCGCGGGAAGGAATCTGATAAAGAGAGAGAGGCAAGCGAGCGTGAGAGAGAATTAAAGGAAGCGTCAGATCTGGCAGAGACGAGCGAGCGAACGGAGAGAGAGAGAGAGAGAGAGAGAATCAAATGGGTCTTGCCGGCGGAAGGGCGCCGTGACTCACAAGCGTTCCGTGACTGTTTCCCAAAGCATCACGCTTTTACCTGCCAGTTACCTCAGACAGCACGTTTATTAAACCGTAATGTCTGTCTACTGATGATCCTAAACCAGCTTTCTCTCCACAAGAATATGAAGTCAGTGGTGTAGGCTACTGGACCCATAGTACACTTGGGGGACCCACTTCCTTTGGGAGGCCCCTCATGACATTATGCACAGAAAATCCTGTTTTTAATAGTGTTTTTTTTTTTGTCTAATATATAGACAGAGAGATGGATATGTAAGTAGACAGAGAGATAGGCAGAGAGAGACAGAGGGAAATATAGAAATAGAGACAGACAGGCAGAGACACAGAGGGAAATACAGATATAGAAGGAGAGACAGACAGGTAGATAGAGACAGAGAGATAGACAGAGAGAGAGAGAGACAGATAGATGGATATATAGATATAGACAGAGAGACAGACAGGTAGATAGAAAGATAGAGAGACAGATGGAGTCATATATAGATATAGACAGAGAGACAGACATGTAGATAGAAAGATAGAGAGACAGATGGAGTCATATATAGATATAGACAGAGAGACAGACAGGTAGATAGACAGAAATATATATATATGCAAACAGAGAGAGACTGATAGAAACGGAGACTGATGGCTGAGAAAGAAAGACATTGTTGATACAGATAGTAGAAACAAGTTAGTAATACAAAAAAGTATTTAAAAATCTGCCAGTGCTTTGTCAAAATCTGCTTATATGCTCAAAATATATCAATATGTATGAAAACAAATAATAATAAAATCTTTGATTTATATAAAAGAAAAATTAAACCCTCATTATGTAATTTCATTTCTGTGATGTTTTCTTGTGATGCAAAACAAGCCACAGGAACATTTTCATGACCGCGCTGATCCATTTCATATTCGTGAGAACCACTTGAAACATCTTTATTTTTTAAATGTACTTTAAATGCTTCTTTTTGTCATGCTAAAACATGCTTTTTATCTGCAAAGTTGTGTATCTATGGCCTCTACTAGCAGGGGCTAAGTGGGCTGTGCTAACCAGCTAATCCCTGACCCCTACGGTTAAGCACAGTGATGTCATGAACCGATTCCAGATCTGATGCTAATGGCTGTGGGACGGACTGACTGCAGGTCAGTGTGGAAATATACGAGGGTTCTGGGGAATAAACTTGAACCACTGCAAGTCCCACAGTCGTCCTGGGCGAGTTTATTCCCTAAAGCATAGTGTGGAAAATCTGCATGTCAAGCTGTGTTTTTCAGTGCATGGATCCACACACACACACACACACACAGTTTAATCCTGCGCAGTGGGGATCGCCGTCTGGAGATTGTACAGCGTCCAAGACCGAGTCGCCTCTTGCTGACCTTCTCACACACACACACACTCATCCCTCTATGGGCCTATACGTCCATTCTCAGGCGGTGTGTGTGCAGCGTACAGCTTTGATCCCCAGCTGAAGGGTACTTACAGGCCACATTTCCAAATGCGTAAGAGTCAGCCCTCCCGCTGGAGAGAGAGCGAGAGAGACAGAATGAATTCTTACACGGCTCTGGGAATTGGGTCTCGGCGGCTGGAGCTATTAATATATCGCTGCGGCCCCGAGAGAGAGACGGCGAGGTAGACAGACAGACAGGCGCAAAGAGAGACATATAGATTGAGCCAGCGATAGAGAGAGAGAAACGGACAAAGACAGTGAGGAAGAGAATGACAGATAGAAATGGAGAGACAGACAGGTAGATTAGAATAAGACTATAGATAGATAGATAGATAGATAGATGGATAGAAAAAATGACAGACAGAAAGACAGGTATATGTATAGGCATAGACAGACAGGAAGGAATAAATATACTGAGAGATAAACAGACAAAGAGAGACAGACAGAGTCAGATAGATAGATAGATAGATAGATAGATAGATAGGCTGAAAGAGAGACTGGTGAGCATGAGAAGCCTTGTGTTTCCGGCAGGCTTGTGTATCGGTCATCAATGCACAGTTAAGAATATCGATCAGGCAGTTATTGACGAACGCGTGTGTTACAGAAAGTGTGACCAGCGCTCTGACCCGACACACAGCCCTTTCTCTCTCTCCCCGTGACTCAGATCAGTGTTGATCTGACCTCACTAGTAACGATTTCACACGCAACCGCAGAACACGTCTGGTCTTGGATGAGCTATTCAACCCACAGGAAGCGCATCATCAATACAATTATCATATCGCAGTTTATGACATTACAGTTGAGTCGCTGAATCGAACGCAATTTAATTAAATCACGTCGGCTCGTTACAGGTGACGACAGACAGGCCGAGTCAGTCATCAAGCCTAGAGCGAGCGAGAGAGAGAGAGAGGGGGGGATTTGGCTCTTTATCTCTCCGCTGCTCTGCGCTGCTCAACGGCCAGTAAGCAGGATTAATGGTCCTGTCTCAGCGTGAGCCAGGTACACACACACACACACACAGCCGCCACACACACACACACACACTCACTCAGAGCGGGGCCAGTAATCGCATGCAAACAGCACACGCTTTTCAGGCAGCGCTACGTGCGCACACACATACTCGCATTTCAAAAGCACAGGAAGCACCTGTTTCTCTCCCACAGAGCCTCGCGCACACACGCGCCGCTGCGTTCATTCCCTCACGCTCCGTCTCTTTTCTCGTCCCGCTCCTGCAGTCAGGGTTTCCCTGGCGCTCTTCAGACGCCAGTGAAGCATGACGGCAAGATGTTCCCCGGAGAATCCCGCAGCCGTAGACCTCTGCCGCTTCGTTCCTGCGATCGTTTCGGTAAATATAGAAAGCAGAACGTAGCGCAGGAGTGAAGCTTGACACAGTTCAAAAACGTCCTCTCAACAAAGCTGAGAAGGACAAACCTTATATATTGTTATATATTGGGCAATATATTGTTAAGGAATTGGTTTGGTAGTGGGCTAAACAGTTTGTGAAGCATTTCACTCATTAGCACAGGCTAAATAGGTTTTAGATGGCACAACACAGCAATCCAAAACTCCGAGAACAATACTTCTGACATAGTTAACACCGATATCTCAGGTAACTTGGTAAAGCTTAGAAAGTTAGCACAGGTAATTTGACTGTTGACGCAAGTACCCCAGAGAACGTAGTGCAAAAGTTAAAACTGAAAAAGTAAACAAATAGCACAGTTAGCAAAGTTAACACAGAAATAGCGAAATTAGCACACAAGTGAAAGTTAGCGAAGAAAAGCCAAATTAGCAAAGGGTAAAGCGCAGATGACAGTTAGCACATTAGCACAGAATCAGAAAAACACAACATGGCTAAAGGCTACAGTAATAGCAAATTTACTGTGAAATTTCGCAGGCACAAAGGTCTATTGTCAATCCATTTCAAAATCTGCATGGGGAAATCTTTCACTCTTGGGCGAAATTCCCAATTGTGAATTTCTATTGAAATTACTGAATTTTTGCGAAAATTTGCTGAACCACACAGGTAACTCTGAGGGTGTAGTTGACCCAGCTAGCGTAGGTAAAGATGACCCAGTTCGAACAATTAACCGTTAATCCAGTTAGCACAGGTAATTTAGAAAGCACAGGACATACCCAAGACACAGAGGACTGCAAAACGTAAGGTAAGCATAGTTGGAATTCATTTAAAGAGGTGATTAACTATAAAAGTATCATCAAGTAGTAACGTCATTACTGGTATAAAAAGAAAAAGTAATCATAATACTTAAGTGATAGGTCAACGAAATTAGCTAAGAGAGGCCTTGAGTCGCAAAACTCAGCTAACTGTGCTAATGGCATATCGATCTGGAAAGCAGTGCAATGAGGACAATCTAGCAAACTATTTTCTTCTCACTTTTACGTCCAGCCATGACGTAAAATGAAATGCTTTCATCCCAAGCAGGCACAAGGAGAGCAGAGCACGAGGCCTGGCACCGGAGCGAAACGACGCCTGGCAGGCCCGCGGCGCACTGGCACTGTGAATGTCTCTGCATGCCCTCTGAGCGCGCAATATCTGCCGATCTGCCTCGACAGTGATCCGTGCGCGTGTGAAAGCACGCTATTAAAACGATAAGAGAGAACTTTAACCAGATTAAACCGAACTGCGCGCCGCTAAACGGGACGCCGTCGCCACGGACCGGATACTTTCACGGAGTCGTTTGCGCGGCACTCTTCCTTCCTCCGTCTCTCTCTCTTTCTCTCGTCATTAATCTCGTAGCAGCGCTGCAGGAAACAGCCTTTCACAGGCAGCTGGAATTTCATCTCCTCCCTCGGTCTTTATTACTCTTCCACTCAACCTATCCCTCGTTCACCCCCTCCTTCTCTCTCTCTCTCTATCTCTCCCTCCGTTTATTACGGCGCTCTAATCACTCGCGCGCAGGTAACAGAACACTGCGCTGCACACAATAGAGCCGGCCTTCACAGCACCTCTACGCACACACAAACAGAAGCCCGGGCTCATAAACTAACACGCACACACATAAACGCACAGCCTCTAAATCGCACACGCCGTGGATTCTTCTCTCAGAAGGGCAGGGTAAGTGACGGGGGGAGGAGGGGTGGCTCAGAATGATAAAGAGAGGGGGAGAGACGCAGAGCGTGATTAGAGAGAGAGGGAGAGAGGGAACGAGCTGCAGCAGCGTCTCGCGGAGCACGGCGGCGATACGGAGAACGGCGGTACAGCAGCCCCCCCTAGCGGCCCATAGTGCAACTGTAGTTCAGTCGGCACGATCGGAGCTCGTCTTTTTGGAATTCAGACTTTTTTGCCATGGTAAAAAACCTGTATATTTAAAAGTATTAGAACATATTATACATAGGAACTTTTTTATTATTATTATTATTAACGGCAATATTGAAGTTGAATTTGAGGGGCATTTTATTTATGAGGGCATATTTTGTTTGTTAATAAAAATAATACTATTTTACTTAACCTAACAGAATATAAGAATGTTGTCAAAATGTTATTAAACGTATTTTGAGCAGCATCTTTACTCAATCAAGTTTTCCCCAAGCCCATAAATAAAATAAAATAATAAATATTAAAATATGAATTTTATTATATTAATATATTACAATTATGAAAATGTTATTCAACAAATATTTTGAATAAAGTAAAATAAAAAAAATAAAGTAAAATATTTGAGTATTGTGAATATTAGAATCAAATATTATATGGAAATGTTATGAACAATTGTTTTCACCATTCTAGTTACTTGTTGTTGCCCCAAAATAAAATAAAAAATAAAAAAAAATATTTATATTATTTACAGTGGTGGCCAAAATTGTTAGAACACCTGACAGATCTGAAAATATTGATAATGTTCATGAAACATGCAGATGGTTGCTCTGAGCACAACAAATATCAGATGAAGTGAGTTGTACTGTTTTTATCCACTTTTAACTTCACTATATGTCCACCTTTTGCAGCAATTACAGCAGCACATCTCTCTGGCGTAGTGTCGATATATTTCCTGAGAACACTAATGTTATCCCATGCCTTCTGCAACTGTTTTTATCCACTTTTAACTTCACTATATGTCCACCTTTTGCAGCAATTACAGCAGCACATCTCTCTGGCGTAGTGTCGATATATTTCCTGAGAACACTAATGTTATCCCATGCCTTCTGCAACGCAAGCCAAAGGCTTGAATGTACAATAGATCTGTCCAGTTTATTTTCCAACTCACCCCCAATTTGTTCGATGAGGTTGACGTGCGGACTTTGAGGGGGCCTGTCCATCATTTTCAATGTTCCAGCAGATTCCTTCCGTCGCAGGAGGTTCCAGCAATAGTTTGTTTTAAGGGTATTGTAATGGCCAATTCAACAAAAACAACTAAAACCTCTTAAATATGCCAAGTGTTCTAACAATTTTGGCCACCAATGTATATGTTTATTAAACATATATTTATAACAAATGTTAGAATATGAAACTGTTATTTAACAAGTATTTTGAGCATTCGAATCACTTAAAACAGAAATAAAATAAAATAAAAGTGTGAAATATAAGCAGAAATCAATTACATTTAAAAATAATTTAAATAAAAAATAAAGGGCTACTTTGATTTACACCTGCAAGAAAACACTTAGAACACCTGGAAACCTCCTAGCAACCGCACAGCATAGTCTTGGCAGCACCATAGAATCGTAGAGGCACTTTTGCTCAGGCAGAACTCTGGTGTTAATAATCTTGCATTCTGTCAGTCTCATTTCTCTCTTGTGGCCTCTCGCGCAGTCTCACGGCGTCATTCACACCAGCTCTGCACACACACTTATTTTCACAGGGCAAAACCGCAGATTTGTATGTAGTTATATTAGATCACAATGTTTAATCAGCAATTTATGCTGAAAAGTGACATATTACGTGACATAAGTGTGATGCAGGTTTGAGTTTACGTCCTGATCAATTTTATTTGCAAAATAGACAATAATTCTAAAGTGAACTGTTTTCAATGAAACAAAAAATGTTGGTAAAATGTTTTTTTGAGTAGCTTCCAAATGTCAATAATATAATCTGAACATTTGACATGAAATGTTTCAAAAACATAGTGACAATACTTTTGTTTTAACAGAAAATGGGTTTCATATCAATACAATACAATATAATCATAAATAAAATAATGTTAAGAGACAGACAGAGAGAAGGATAGAGAGAGAACATGTTCTGTGGGCCGAAGTTTCCTCCAGAATCCTGGATTGCGTTATATTCCTTTGCTGTCTGCATGTCGGCTCTTGGTGCAGAGGATCAGACCGTGTCGTGCTGCGGCTCCTGCGAACAGGCAGACAAATAAACAGTTGGCAGGATCTGGTGTGTATGTGTGTGCGCGCCTGGCAGGACACGCTACTCGAGCGTGCCATTAAATCCTCTCATTTCCTTCCACACATGTAGCTCAACACGGAAAAACCCACCTACAGTAGGCCTACCCTCTCCATATATACCAGATCTGTGTCATTGAATCTCTGTCTGTCTCTCTGTACTATCTATCTATCTATCTATCTATCTACGTTTGCCTATTTTAATATACATTCAAATCTAATTTATTCCTGTGATGCAAAGCTGAATTTTCAGCATCATTACTCCAGTTTTCAGTGTCACATGATCCTTCACAAATCATTCTAATATGCTGATTTATTATCAGTGCTGGAAACTGTTGTGCTGCTTAATATTTTTTTGGTACCTGTGATACTTTTTTTCAGGATTCTCTGATGAATAAAAAGTTAAAAAGAAGAGCATTTATTTAAAATTTGAAATCTTTTCTAACAATATACACTACCGTTCAAAAGTTTGGGGTCAGTACATTTTTATTCTTTCTTTTTTGAAAGAAATTAAAACTTTTATTCAGCAAGGATATGTTAAATTGATAAGAAGTGATAGCAAAGATTTATATTGTTAGAAAAGGTTTATATTTTGAATAAATGCTGTTCTTTTAAACTTTTTATTCATCAAAGAATCCTGAAAAAAAA
>NW_015642522.1:685823-691011 GCF_001515625.1 Sinocyclocheilus rhinocerous
ATATTTGGCAGCACAACTGTTGATAATTCTAATAATAAATCAGCATATTAGACTGATTTCTGAAGGATCATGTGACACTTTGTGAAATGTGTCACAGAGTAATGGCTGATGGAAATTCAGCTTTGCATCACAGAAATAAATTACATTTTAAAGGATATTAAAATAGAAACCATTATTTTATGTTGTAATAACATTTTGCAAGATTACTGTTTTTTTCTGTATTTTTGATCAAATAAATGCAGCCTTGATGAGCATAAGAGACTTCTTTAAAAAACATTACAAGTCTTACTGATCCCAAACTTTTGAGCGGTAGTGCATATCTATCTATCTTTCTATCTATCTATATGTATATCTGTCTGTCTATTGTTTCTCTCTACTTGTCTGTCTATCTATCCATCTATCCATCTGTGTTTTTCATCTATTCATATGAGAGGCCTGAACTGACCTTCAATTAGAACCTTTCTTTCTTTCTTTCTTTCTTATCAAGAGACCTCGAGTTGACAGAGGCAGCGTTCGGCTGCTTCCTTTCCTCTGCCTCCAGCGCACGAAATCAAAGACATGAGACTTACAAGCAGCGAAAAACTTCCCCAAGGGAAATACCAGGCTTGCGTGTGGCTGCTGCCGCCGACAAGCACACTCACACACACTGGCAAGTGCTATACCAAATTTCATGCAGTACTGTTCTAGAGTTCAGCTGATTCACACACACACAAAGAGAGAGAGAGTTTAACTGGACCCGTCAGGCGCTTTTGTTCATCTTTAATGTTCCATCTCCTGCTAGAATTACAGGGCTAATCTCAAACACACAATAGTGCATTCTTCAGGCAGGAGAGATATAACTCATGGCGACCGTTTCACTACTTGGAATAGCACACTAGCATACTACTTGTACTATTTTTGCAGTATTTTGCAGTAGCAGTTGACATACTACATTTGCAGCTTGGTTGTAGCATGCTGCATGGAACACTGATATCCCACAATGCAATGCTGAATTTTTTAAAGCATACTACATTACTATTTCTGCCATATAAAGTAGTATGCTATTCCAAATTTTTAAAATGGATTGCTAGCTTACTATTTAGTGTGCAGTATTGAAACTACTATTGAAACATAGTTTTAAATAGTATGTGAAAAATGTACATTGTTCTATGATTTGAAACTGTAGTACAACATTACTCATTTATTCCACCAAGTGGTGTACAGTTATCTTTTGAAAATAAAAATTAAATTTTTAATCCAAATATGCATAGGAAAGTCTTATTCCGACCAGTCCAGTGAAATAGCTAGTTAAGAAAGAGATGTTAATGATCACGGTTGGCTTTACTTTTGGTCACACTGGAAGTTGAGCACATTGCATTGTGGGATACAGTCAGGGGCGCCACTATGGTTTGTGGGCCCCCTGAACATCATATTTACTCGGACCCCCCCTCGGTAAAAATCGCGTTCCCATCCCCCAGTACTACGACCGCTGTGCTTTGTTGTATGCACATTTTTGCATTTGGATTCCATGCATACAGGAAATTTGCTTACTATGCATAGTAGTATGTTAGTATGCCTATTTTTTTTATGGTTTAAGAAAAAAAATCACAAAAATGTAAAAAAGGAAATAAATGTTAAAAAAGAAACTTTTTTTCTGAGATGATTACCCTTGAATTAAACGTGTGCTGAGGTCATGTGACAATATAGCACAATTTTGCTTTGCATGTTTAACATTACTTACTATATACTGTTTCAAATACTATTTTTTTTTTTTAAGTATGTACACTCTTAAATATAAATGTTTGGTTCCCTAAAGAACTTTTCTGTAAACAGTTATTTTAAGAAACATTTTTCTTCGTAATGTAAGGAACCTTTTGTGGAATGCTGATGTTAAAAGTTCTTCTTGGAACTATCAATGCCAATAAAGAACCTTTATTTTAAAGAGTGTAGCGTAAAGTATATACTGAACAGGAAGTAGTACAAGTGCAGCCTGTATTTGTGTGTGACATAAGGTATTCAGTTCCATTGGCTGGCCAAATTTGACTGACAGACCAACTGTTCAATAATGATTTAGAGTCTCAGTGCCTGCTGTTAGCCTTTAAATGTCAACTAGAGAGCAGCACCAGACAGAACGAGAGGGACAGTTGTGTGCATTCCAGCACAGAGGACCATCAGAATACATGTAAACACACACACAGTGTGTGGGAATTAAATAGAGCATGAGTGCAGTGATTATTACATCCAAACACACACTGCACAGACAGAAAGTCTGAAAGACAGAGTTGTTTGGTGGTTGATTGGGATAAAATACACAATGTGGCTTTTTTCAGTGCTTTCTTTTTGTCTATTTTATGTTTCAGGCTTCATGACTTGGATGTTTCCTGAGGAAGGAGCCACATGTGCTGCTGATTACGGCGCTGAATGCTAGTGGCTGGTGCGTGTGTTTACAATCACTTTTTGTCTTTATATCCATTGGATTTCTAGTATGAGTCACCAATACTTGGAAATATAAAAAATATGGACAAATTTGTATCGATTTGCAGTGACAAAGCAAAATTTTCAGTCGTCTATATGAGTGTTAACATTTACTGAGAGTAGATGTGATACAGCAACTCTAAAGGCCCGTTCACACCAGACGATAACTTTAATGACGAAGTAAAAAAGTAAAAATATAATTCTATAAGAGTGAAGTTCACACTACAACTATAACGTTAACGACAAAGAGGAACGATATCATTGGAATAGCTTTCAGAGCAATTTTTTTCCAGCTTCCAGAATCCACCGCTTTAAAAGTTTTAAAAGTGGCAGATGACAAATCTGCTGTTCGCAATTGGAACGTTATCATCTATTGGTGTGGGCACTAAAATAGTTATGTTTATATTTATTGTTCTTGGTGTGAATGGGCCGTAATTGTCAAGTATTCATAATTTAGCAAAATTTTGGGTTTCAATTTGATTTAAATTAAACATTTTTATAGCATGTAGTATGCTAGTAGTTAGCTAAATACTAAAAACTAAATAGCATATTTGCACACTACACAGTATATTATGGTAGTTTGTTTCTGCCTCGAGATTAAAAAAAGAAAAAAAGGTTCAATGAAACAAAATAATAATTGAAACCCCAATAATTCTCAAAATTCTAACATTTTCTCGCAATTCTGGGTTTATATCTCACAATTTTGACCTTTTCTTGCAATGATAAGAAAAAAGTCAGAATTGTGAGATACAAACTTCCAGTTGTAGGATAAAAAGTCGCAATTACCCTTTTTTTTGTATTCCGTGGCTGAAATAAACAAAACAGAATTGCGAGATGTAAGCTCAGAATGTAAACTCAGAATTCATTGGAAAAAAAGTCAGAATTGCGAGAAGTTAACTCAATATTCTCCGAAAAAAGTCAGAATTGTGAGATAAACTCTGAAAACTTGCAAATGTGTATATATCTTGCAATTCTGACTTTTTTCAAGGAATTGCAAGTTTATATCTCTTAATTCTTTGTTTATATCTTGCAATTGTAACGTTTTTTTCTCAGAATTGTAAAACCACAACTCAGGTCCGGAATATAGGATACAAAGTCACAATTACACAATCACAATCTTCTACATACTAACATAATATTTCTGTTGTAAGAAAGTGCCGCACATGATATCTGCCTCTGTTTACTCTAGGCAGATATGGATCCTATAAACTGTACGTGACCAACACAGTGCTAACTAGGCTAGCGACCAACAAAACAGCTATTTCAAATTCTTAAACATAAAATATAATTCAAGTCCAATTGGCTGTCACTTTTTGTAGATTATACTATACACTTGAAAGTTATCGTCCAGGCCCAGGCCTGGTTAAGAAACGGTGTGTGGAGGCTGGGAAACAATGAACCCACTGCCCTGGTGCGCAGCTCGTTTACAGGGCCTCTTCTGCATTCTCAAGCGCTGCGTGGTCCTCTCAGCGGAGCTGAGGGGGCCCTGTCAGCTAGTGCTATGGCTGGAGGCCCAGAACACACACACGCGCGCACACACACACACAGCTCTGTGACAGCAGGCAGAGTGCTTGGCACTGCCCGCCGTAAGACAGGGGCAGGCCGGAATGTCAGCGGGTGGCAATGCTGCCACGGCAACAGATCCATCAGTGTCTGCAGAGGGAGATTCCATTACCGTGACAACGGGTTACATCATCCATCTCCGCGGAACTCTCACAGGTTCTGTTCAGAAAAATATATGAATGCTCCATAATGCTTTACACTGTTATGTTTTTTAATTCCATAAGATAAAATTATATTAAATATATGGCAGATGGATGGTGACATGCTCAAAACCCCTTACTGTAGGTTACAGTAGCAACTTGCTAAAAACCATACACGCCTTTTTCATAGATGGCACCATCTATGCAAAAGATGTGTGGGGTTTTTGTCACATTTTCTTCAGAAAAGTAAAAAATACACAAATAGCTCGGCAAAGCAGCAGCAAGAAAGTCTGTCAGCATAGTGATGTTTGGCGGGTTTTGAGTGCGCAGTGAGTTAGCATGTGTGTTTTTACCTCATCACTGATCTCGTACACTCAGAGCACAAAAAAAAAAAAAACACTAACCCTAAGAGCTTTACAACAGCCCTACTCCTGCTGACAGATCTGATGAAAGACCCCCAAAAAAGTGTGAAACAACCAGCTGAAAATTACATACTGTCTCTCGCTGTCTCTGACTGGCTCTCAGTTCCTTCTTCAGTTTATTATTAGCAATGCGTTGACCACTAAAATAGACAGAATTAACATCCGCTGTGATAAACCACAACAACATCAAGCATAGAGTCCGCCATGAGCAATCACAATATGAATGTCAATCGCAATCAGTCCGGCAGAAACACGTCTATTATGAATCAAGCTACTATGATTGGAGACGTTCATAGAATTCACTGGAATGACGTCCTCTTTTATGAACTCCATAAACAAGTACGACATACGTGCATCTATATATATATATATATATACTACCAGTCAAAAGTTTTTGAAAAGTAAGATTTTTAATGTTTTTAAAGAATTATCTTCTGCTCACCAAGCCTGCATTTATTTGATCCAAAATACAGCAAAAGCAGCAATATTGTGAAATATTTGTACTATTTATAATAACTGCTTTCTATTTGAATATACTTTAAAATTTAATTTATTGCTGTGATCAAAGCTGAATTTTCAGCATCATTACTCCAGTCTTCAGTGTCACAT
>NW_015642522.1:691252-693030 GCF_001515625.1 Sinocyclocheilus rhinocerous
TGATCAAAAGTGATGATAAAGACATTTATAATGTTACAAAAGCTTTCTATTTCAGATAAATGCTGTTCTTCTGAACTTTCTTTTCATCAAAGAAACCTGAAAAAATACTTTTCAGCAATAATAATATTAAATGTTTTTTTGAGCAGCAAATCAGAGTATTACAATGATTTTTGAAGGATCATGTAATGATGCTAAAAATTTTGATTTGAAATTACAGGAATAAATTACATTTTAAAATATTCAATAAAATATTCAATTGACTGGTAGTATATATATATATATATATAGATGCACGTATGTCGTACTTGTTTATGGAGTTCATAAAAGAGGACGTCATTCCAGTGAATTCTATGAACGTCTCCAATCATAGTAGCTTGATTCATAATAGACGTGTTTCTGCCGGACTGATTGCGATTGACATTCATCAGTCATCAAAGCTCGGTCAACATTGGTCACAGATGTGGAGATTCACTTTAAATTTCAACAAGCTGATTACTCATTAAAAACACCCACAGATAATGTTTTCATGCCATTTTAAGTATTTTGACGTAACGAGTGGTTATATCTAAGTGTGTGAGCTGTTTACTTACTTTTTAAAATTAGTCTTCCCATTAACGCCATTATATTGTTCATTCAAACTGGTTTGTGAACGCGCGCAAACTCGAGGCGGGATTTATCGCATTAACCAATCACCCCCATATCCAATCATATTGCGATGGAGACAATGCCTCCTCTTACATGACTTTCCCCCATTCATTCCCCTCAGTAAACTTAGGCCATGTCCACACGTACACGGGTATTTTTATAAACGGAGTTTTTCCTTCCGTTTTTAAAAAAATCTCTGTCCACATGAAAATGCAAACGCATGCTATGAAGCACTGTCAAGAGAATGCAAAACCAAAACGTGACGATATAATCTCAACTGTAAAGCCATGTTGGCCAATAAGAAACCTGAAAAGGTTTACAGTAGGCGGAGATAACAGCGCAGGCTCCGACATCACAAGCCAAAAACTCCGGTTTCGCTGTCTACATAACACTGCAACCGGAGTTTTCAAAAATGTTCGGTTTCAGTGACCTGGTGCTGCGTTTGCGAGTGGACGAACGGCCAAACCGCATAGAAAAAGCTGCGGTTTTAAAAATAACTGTGTTCGTGTGGACAGGGCCTCAGGCCTACGGGGTCTGTTAAAACTCAATGGGCTCAGGGGAGGCGAGGGAGATGCAGAAAAACGAGTGATTTATACACTTTTGAATGTAAAATTTTGTAATATTGGCTTTGGTTTGTTTTTGTACTACGATTTTTTTTTCTCATCCAGTATTTTGAGGACACACTGCCTCAACTGATATATACAGTTGTGCTCATAAGTTTACATACCCCTTGCAGAATGTGCAAAATATTAATAATTGAAACAAAATAAGAGGGATCATGAAAATTGCATGTTATTTTTTATTTAGTACTGTCCTGAATAAGCTATTTCACATAACAGATGTTTACATATACTCCACAAGACAACTGAATTTATAAAAATGACCCCATTCAAAAGTTTACATACCCTTGAATCTTAATACTATGTGTCATTTCCTGGATGATCCACGACTGTTTTTATATTTTGTGATAGTTGTTCATGAGTCCCTTGTTTGTCCTGAGCAGTTCAACTGCCGGCTGTTCTTCAGAAAAATCCTCCAGCTCCTGCACATTCTTTGGTTTTCCAGCATCTTCTGCATATTTGAACCCTTTCCAACATTGACTGTATGATTTTGAAATCTATCTTTTAACACTG
>NW_015642522.1:694171-696190 GCF_001515625.1 Sinocyclocheilus rhinocerous
ACATTCTTTGGTTTTCCAGCATCTTCTGCATATTTGAACCCTTTCCAACATTGACTGTATGATTTTGAAATCCATCTTTTAACACTGAGGACAACTGAGGGACTCATGTATAACTATTACAAAAGGTGAAAACATGTACTGATGCTCAAGAAGGCCACACAATGCTTGGGGGGGGGGGTAATTTTATATTAGCATAATTGTATTATTAACACTTTATTATATTGTACATGGTTCTGGGTGTTTTTAGCACATTGCTATATAGTTAATAAAATGCTGTTTTTTATTCTCAAACATTCTAGATTGCTATTGACTCAAATCAGTATAATCTATGGGATGTTTCTTGGCTGTTTTTGTTCGCTAGGCCAAAGTCAAATCTCTTAGCCTACATATGAGCCAGGGGCGGACTTACCCATTAGGCAAAGGTAGGCGACTGCCTTGGGCCCCCAAAAGCCAAGGGCCTCCTAAAACGCTTTTCATATAGGAGATGCGCATTAAGGGACTGACATGCGAACGGTTGATGTTTACGGTGTTTATTACCACGACAACCGTCCGAGTTGAACGTGCTTTTTGTGTATCCTGCTTGAAGGAGGTGAAAATATTATGCATCTGAAGCTGCAATTAAATATTGAGAAACAGTGTGTATTATCTGTTTATAATGGTTTTAAATGCCGCTTACTCATTTATGAGAAGGAACCGAGTAGAGGACACATACGCAGTTACTTTTTTGGTTGATATAATCCTTAGGTGTGTAAATGTATAATTGCCTTTTCATTATTTTTTTTAGTTTTATTTAAATTTTGTAGTTAAAATAATTTAAAATAAATGTATTTTAAAGTTTAGAATTAGACAGCCTTTGCATACAGGCTTACGCTGGTAACTCATCAGTGGACTTTCCTCCTCAATATAGGCTATATTTTTTCACACTTTTCTCATTCTATATTTCTGACGTTCCAAAAGCGCCTCCTACTGGCAGAGAATGAATGTTCATTTTCAATAATCCAGTCTGTAGTTTTTGTTCAGACAAATACGAAAATCCACCCACATAACCCCATTTTAAATTAAAATAATTTATACTTCTGACTCACCCCTGGTTTAAATGCTCAATTGTGAGGTTTATCATTTTATAATTGATTTTGTTTTTGTGAAAACCTGTATCTCAACTGTAAATCAGTTTCTATTTCGTGGTCTACAACATGAAAGAAAGCCATTATAACATGTACATGAAAAATGTAGAAACATTGGACACAACTATGGGGCACCATTGTGCAGCAGCAAGCATCACAACAAAAAAGGAACCTCAAGGTTGATCTAGGAAAATTTGTGCAAATGTATAGGGCCCCATTCCTTTATTTTGCCTGGGGCCCCCAGTTCACTAAATCCGCCCTTGATATGAGCAATAAGAGTAGTGAAAAATGTCTTCATACATAATAGATACAGACAGTTGTGCGGTCTATTACTCAAAGGCAAAGATGAAAAATTTGACACAGTTTTAATTTTGAACTAAAAGAACCCAAAGACCGGCTGATAAATAAAACAAGCCGACTAAACAAACGCGCAAAAGCAGATAAAAGCACTAGACGAGTTCTAGTTTGCAGCACATAAAACACAGACGTCGTTAGAGGCATAAATTATGAATATTAAGGAATAAGAGCAGCGCTGCCCGTGTTCATGGACGGTTTTCCGGGAGCGTTATTTATCTCGGGAAGCAGGCCGAGCTGGAGCGTGTGATCAGGAAGAGAGCGGGAGCTTGATTGATGTGTGTTTATGGGGAAATGAATGATGCAGAGAAACACACCACAATGTATTATAGACAGCACTGACAGCTGTATAATTTTGTTATTATACACTCTTGCGAGAGCGAGCTCTCCGTCAACGTGACCCTTTGATCCGATTCGACGACACTGTCATTACATGCGTCTGCTGTCAGAGCAGAAAAAAAAAACAGCACTAAAGTGCTCTAGCTGTAAAGCGCAGCTAGAGTTTCTTTATATTATTGTCTAAAATATACAATTGTAAGAT
>NW_015642522.1:697013-721997 GCF_001515625.1 Sinocyclocheilus rhinocerous
ACTTAATCTGTTTTTCTGTTATAGTAAGTGAACAAGGACCATTGCAGAAGCAATTGATGCACGTTCTTTCAGCTGTGATGTCTCCGTCACAGTGTGCCAAAGACAAGGACTAGGAGAGATGCAGGTAACGTAAACTTCACTTTTATTAAGTAAACACAAACTCATATCAGAGGTATCTCCGTGGAAGCAATTGAGGTGAATGTGGCAGAGAGTACATGAGAACAGTCTTATCTGAGACACCCGGTTTCCAGTCCACCGTCCTTTGAGCATACGAAGATCTTGGTGATAGGCAGAGCACAAGTTACAGTCTTTTAGCAGAGCCGCCGAGAAGGACATTGAAGGAGTAACCTTGAGACCAGCCAATGAGCCAGAGTGGTGAGTGTGCTCTTATAGTGCGTGATAATGAGGTGCAGATGCTCAGTACTCTGGTGATTGAGGGCGTGGCTGCGTGATTGATTCTGTGGCTGTAGATGGTGTCTCCGTGACAGTCACATCCTGTCAGTCACACTGTTTGTGCCCCGACACACACACACGTCTTCTGTCTCTCCTTTTTTACTGAAAACACAAACTCAGGCATCTCAAAGAAACCTCAAGCTCACCTTCCACACAAACACACTGCATCTGTCTCACATCCACCTCTCTCATCTGTACAGATATCACACACATTCGAAGTCTCACCTCACACACACACACACACTGTCTCACATCTGATGTTACACAGATGCAGCTCTGATTGTTCTCTAGAGACCTCGACACACACGCTGACTGAATCTAAACCAAAGTGTCTTATTTTCTGTCCTGTTTGTTTCATGGTGCGGTCCACCGACTTTAATTGCTTTTGTTTTTAGCAAATTATAATTGGTATACCCTAACCCTCCAAATCGAACAATTCAAGAAACCATTTTGTATTTTCTTTTTTAGTTTTAGTTTTTGAATGTTACAATCCTGAATCTGAAAATAATTTTTCAGATTTCAAAAATAATCCACAATAAAAAAAAAATGAATCACTATATTAGAATCTGTGATTCAAAGCAAAAATAAGTAAATAAATAAAAAAGTACTCAAGTATATCAAATAAGAATGGTAATTAGTACTATAGGTATAAAAACTGGAGGACGAGGACTGTTTCCTGGGAGAGTAGCCTACAATGCCGGTGTTCCGGTGAATTCTTTCTTTGTTCCTCAGTGTGAATCAGGCTGTTTGTGTTACTGTACCTTTAAGACTTGAACATAAATGTACAGTATGTCGTACCAGCATAACACAAACTATTGTGCTCGATACTGTATATCTGTTATGCAAACAGGGTCACTATGCTTATTTTTGCAGGTTAGTTTCAGCGTTCAGGCTGAAGTGAAGAGGAAGTTTTGCGTTAAACATTGTCTAGACGGTACACTGAACGTTTCAGTTTAACAAGCGCTTTCCGTTGTACAATATCATTCTCATCATAACCTCTGTGTGCACTTGTGGTTATTAAAGGGTTAACACCTGACTCTGACCTTTTCACTCCCTTCATTGCCTGCATTTTCATGCAAATTTCTCTCAGTGTGTGCGTGTTCGTGATCTTGTCGTTGCAGACTGCTGTATTTTAAGCTCTTATAAAAGTACAGCGAACGGATAGACCAGGGGTAGGCAACATCGGTCCTGAAGTGCCGATGTCCTGCAGAGTTTAGCTCCAACCCGGAAAAAAGCCTCTCCTGCCTGTAGCCTTAGTAATCCTGAAGACCTTAATTAGCTTGTTCAGGTGTGTTTGATTAGGGTTAGAGCTAAACTCTGCAGTACATCGGCACTCCAGGACCGACGTTGCCTACCCCTGGGATAGACAATATAATATCACACCCCTGATAGCACATGTATCACAGAGACGTCTATTTGATGTCTGCATTTACCTCTGCAAGACATATTTTTTTAGAGTGTTTGCTCATCTGCAATACGTCGTCCATAGGACGTTTCCTATCAGATGTCACATAGACGTTTATTAGATGTCTTTAAAGGCACAATATTTTTGTAATAAAATATCCAAAAACTACTTGCACACTGTGACATATTTCATGCAGTTGTGTATTTGTTATCCCAAAAGTTCCCAAGGATTTGTAAATCCAGAGAAATTCTAATTTATGGCTTGTGCCTGGTTATTGTCGCAGATCAATGACGTAATATCCGCACTATTGCATGTAGAAACTAGGCAATACACGGACACAAATGCTGCTGTACAGTTAAACTAAATCTATTAAGGCTGTCGTGAATAAAATTAAAATGAAATGAAAAGTGTTGACCGCAGCATTAAATTTAGATCTGCTCAATGTTGCACCATGATTTTTTTATCGCATTTTTACAACGTTGCGCATTATAACCAATCACACACGAGTCTGTTGAGTTCATGAGTGCAATGGCCAATCAGAGGCATTCAGATGAGTTTTTGTTCACTGCACGGCTCGCTGACTGGATTCTGCTCTCTGGCGAATTCTCTCATCATAAACAACACAGTGCAGATGTACATATGATGTAAGTAAGAGATTCATTCATCAAACCGTGTATAGACAGCTTTACTGATTATAAGGGGAGTTTTTTGGGAGTGCTTAAACTCGCGCCAGATTTAAGTCAGTCATAATGTTCTTTGATAATGTAAATGTTCTTTGCTCGCATTCTCTGTATAATTTATTCACTGTTTGAATAACTGTGGAAGGTACAGGTAATAAAAAAAATCATTACCTCATCCGTGAACATCCTCCTTCATAGCCTCATGAAGCTTCGCCTTTGTTATTGTTTATGCGACCTCTAGTAGTGAAAACGTATATATTGTGCCTTTAAGATGTTTATGATTTAGAATGTCTTTAAAACTGACATCTTAAAGACGTCTGTCAGATGTTTGTACACAGCAGATGCTTTTAGCGATCTTTAACAGACATCTTGCAGATGTAGGTGTGCTATAGGGACACAAACGTCAGTTTTGCTTAAATTTGCTTTACATTTTATCAGTAGTATTAATAATGTTCGATTCGTTATTAGGCTACTACTACTATTATTTATTTATCCATTTTTAAAATGAACAAAAAATATTTAAATCCACTCACAACTCGAGAGCGTACGTAAATCACGCACAACTCAGCGAGTCTTCGAGGTCACCAGAGAGAAACTAGAGGACGTAACCTAATCCAGACAGAAGCTGACTGTCAACACACACGCTTATCTAGTGCTTTGCTTTTAAACTTTAATAGACCTGATATAAGAGCAGGTGTTCACAGGATACTTGTTTTTATAGGGGGCACTGCCTGATGAAATGCTTTTAATAGGTTTTTAATGGTGAGTTCCATTGTGACAACTTACCCCATATATTGTGACAACATGCCCTGCAACAAAAGTAATCATTCAATAAACTATTGACTGCTTGCCCCAGACTCTTATATATACCCTCATAATCCTCCATCTCTTTTTCATTTTTCTTTGTTTATCAATAGCCACATATTACACCTTACCACTTGCATTTTTACAAGGAGATTTGATGAGACTGTTGATGTGAAATGGTGTCGAAACTTCACACTGTTCTTGAAGCGCGGGAAATCCACAAGAAGTTCATCACGCTGTCGACAATTTCAAGCACCAGAAACAGTTTGTGACTCAAGAAGTAGCCTGTATTCCAATTGAAAAGAGAGTATCCTCAGTTTAACCCCTTAGTAAGACATTAAAAGTATTTAACAGATAACGTAATCTCGACACATCAAGTCAGTCATAAACTTGATCAGAAGATCAGTAACAAATAGTATGTTTATTTCTCACTAAATGGTCCAATATAGCTATAAACATTACTACAGCAATAAGCCACGAGTTATAATGCTTTAATCAGATTTATACAACTACAATAAACGTCTCTTCCACCAGGTAATGCAGTATATTACCCTTAAGACTGATTATAGTTATCAAATGTAAACTATATGGCATTTTTGCAACAAATAATTTACATGTAGCTAATCCATTCAGATTTTGTCAACGGAATCATAACATATTTTTATTGTACTTTAACAATATATATCATACAATAGCCTGATACTAATTATCATTTTGGCTAAATGAAAAAGTGTAAACATAATGCTAAATTACAGTAAGTAGCGTAAGTTTAAGATGAGGAGGCTATAACGTTAAAACAAATCAAAACAAAAAAATAAGTAGGCCTAAAAATGGAAAACCACACACACATGTTGCCAAAAATTTGAGCAATGGTTCTTTGAAATGGTGCATTAGGTACACCACTAACACAGATGCTAAAGGTGTGTACTCAGCGTGTAGCCTAATCTTAGCGGTGTTTCTGTACAGCTGATAAGGCCGATGTGAATGTCCCCTCCAGATGATCACTCGCTGGGCTCGTGCACTCATGCTCTGTCATCGCACTTCTATATTTAGAATCATAAACTGAGCGGGAAAGACAGCGCTAAAATAAGGCAACATGTGCAAGCTAATAAACGATAGCTTAGCCAGAAACCGCAGCGGACTGGCCAGCACATACCCTTTACAGTCTTGGCAGACTTCTCTTGTTTTTCAAAACCACCTGTTTCGTTACTTGGAGTCTGTGGGACATTACTCATTCTGCATGGTTTTTGTCTTAAAAGAGACATGCACATGGTCCATAATAAAGCTCATTTCTGTAAGACGTGCATGAATTTCACAAGTCTTGCTCTAACACATCAAATATCACACATGTTGTTCTCCTCAATGTACGGACCTAAAAACAACAACATTAACAGAACAAACAATAACGTTTCTTAAGTACAAACAACCTTCCAAGTACATTTTTCAAACGGATATCAACAAACTTATTAATAAACAACTTACCGTCAACATTCAGTGAAGCTGTCTTTCACTCAAGTCAGACATACAGTACAGTAAACACACAAACAAAAACTTATTTTAGCAAGCAGCAACAGCACTTAATCTGGGAAAATGTCAATTAAATGAACGCAAATTAAAAGCTATGATATACTTGAGTCTCAAAAATAAACTATACACAAACATCTCAAATATAACCTGAACATTCAAGGTTATTGCTTCTGTAGGCCACAGTGAGGAACTGTGCAGGAGCAACAACTTTGTAAAGAAAAACTACAATATTTAAAGAACAACATTTAAAGAAAAAATAATCATTTAAAAAACAAAATTAAAATTAAAACAAATTAAACCTTGGTATTTAAAGAACATATAACAACATTTCAAGAAAAAATAACAAAAAATACATACAAAACAAAAACAAAACAAGATCAAACTACAACATTAACAAATCCTATATAAAACTACAACATTTAAAGAAAAACTACATATTTAAAAAATACTTTAAAACAACTTTTAAAAACAAACTACAACATTTAAAGATCAAAGAACAAACTACAGCATTTAAAGGAATAAAAACTGACATTTAAAGAAAACATTTAAAGAAAAAAAATTATGCATTAAAGAACAAACTACAACATTTAAAAACAAACTGTAAAGAAAAACTACAACATTCAAAGAACAAATGACTTTTACAGAACAAACTACATCCTACAAGTCAAATTCAAAGACACTTGTGTTTCGCTGAATGGGGGGAAAATAACATCACAACCTTTAAAGAACTGAAGGTAAATATTACAAATAAAACTATTTTGCACATTTATTTTAGTGTAGCATGCCAACTTCACTGGTTATTGGCAGTGTACACAAGGCTGAATGACAATTAACCAATAATTGTTGTAATTTGCAGTATTGTTTCTTGAACTGAAGCTGTCAACACCTCTGACACACAAACACACAAAACCCAAATGAGAAAAGTTGTCATATAACAAATAAATACCCACACACATTCTGCTTGATTGAACTAGTAAAAGCAATGAACATTGTTGAAGAAGTAAACACACACACAAACTAACATTGTTTTTATATAAATATATATTGTTATTATTTGGTTTTATTTACTCATCACTTTTTCAATCAAAAGCGTTCCCGGATCTCCCTACAGTGAAGTCATTCAGATTTAGCACACTTCTGGGAACTACGTAAACCTACACACTTCAACACAGCATGCTAACTGATAAATCACGGGCTGTTTCATAGCTAACAATAGCTGAGCTCTGCAAGAATGACAACATGCAAACAGAGAGGACATCGACGCACATGCACACGGTCCACACGCTCTGTTCATGCTCTCTAAGGCTGCTGAGAAGTTCTTGTAACAGCACTTCTGTTTATAGATGTTTTCAAACTAGCCTAGAACTTGATGCTGGTCCTTGACCCGGTGTTTGGGTGCAGACACACATGCAGGCCCCGTATAAGGCACTATACTGTGATATAACACTATTTACAGTTAGGTGCCTCCTTTAGGGAAGTGGGAGTCCAGATGTCAAAGATAAGCTAAACGTGGCTATAGCTCTTTTTTTAATAAATATGAATAATAACAAATGAAATAATAATAAATAATATATTTTGGTGGTTGTTAGAAAACACTCTCTGTCTTGTTAAGGTTCCAGATGTTTTCACCCTCCTTTTCTTCCCTCTCCCTCTCTGCTCGCCCTCCCTGTACAGAGCACTGTTGTTTTCTCTTACTTCCCCCTCCTCCATCTGCTCTCTCTCAATATATATATAATTTATATTATTTGCTAGTATTTGTATAGTGTCAAACAGACGCTATTTGACAACGTCCAACAAGATGAAATGAACCTGACACAAGTGTGTTTATTCTCCGCATTTTAATTTGATTTTTTTTCTCGAAATTTAACAACTTTTTTCTCGAAATTTAACGACTTTATTCTCGTAATTTAACAAGTTTATTCACGACATTTTATTTAGACTTTTTCTCAAAATTTTAACTACTTTTTTCTCAAAATTTAACCACTTTTTTCTCGTAATTTAACAAGTTCATTCTCAACATTTTATTTTGACTTTTTCTCTCGAAATTTAACAACTTTTTTCTCGTAGGCCTAATTTAACGAGTTTATTCTCAAAATTTTATGTCGGCTTTTTTCTCGAAATTTAATGACTTTAATCTCGAGAAGGTTTCGTTTTTTTATTATTGCTTGGCCCTAATCCTCTTCGGTAGTTTACTAAATATAAAATATTAACTTTTTAAAAAATATATATAGTAACCTTTTGTATGCATTCATTTTTAACTTTTCAATATTCTTCTATTTAGCTGTGTATATCTTAATGTGATGCAATGACAACAATCTTCTTGCACCTGTACAATGACAATAAAGCAAGCGCTCACCTGACTTGAAATGCAAGTTAATTATAAATTTCATGTTTTCAAATAAATCGGGCACGGTATGTTCACACCCAAGATCTGAAAACAGCCTTCATACCAAACAAAGCCACTAAGTTGCATTTAATAACTCTCGAATTGTCCTGTAAATACAAACAGTAGCTTGAATACAGTTTGTACGACCGACAAACCGAAGTCAAGCCTCTTTTTTCAGGTCGTTCCTGTAAACACAAGCCGTGCTCCCTATGGCATGTGCAGGACCGCTGTCAGATCTATTTACACACAGAGGATAGACAGAGTGAGTCAGAGAAAAATCCCCCGTCTCTGTCTCACGCTCCTCGCACAAATCTTTCCGTCAGCACGGCTTCAGAAAAGCCGCTGAGCTTCTCAACAGAGTGTGACATCAGCGCGTCCAGTCAGGGACGATTAGAGACGGAGGGATGAGTGATGGATCAAGGGAAGAAAGGAAGTGCGGAGAGAATGAGCCAGACCGCAAACCCAGAGGGAGTAAAGCACCAGGGCTCGCTCGCTCGCTCTAATTGAGTTATAAAATATGAGTTTTACCCACCACAGCCGGTTATATAAGAGCGAGGGAGACGAACATGTATAGACCACACCCTTAGAATACCATGGTGTTACCATGGTAATTTATCCACCTTATTTTTAATGTATAAGAATGGGCGTGGCCATTAACTTGAATGTGCGGGGCTTCCGGTGTCATTAGCTTCTAGCTGTTTTAGTTGTAAAAGCAGCCGGTTAAGCGACTTAACATTGCAAACTGGTATTTGTTATTATATTATTTTTATTCATTATTATAAACATAAACACACTGGTTTGTAGCGCAAATAGTTTTACCGTTTACTGCACTTCTTTTACAGTTTATAGCGGCTAATAAACCGGAACTCTCGCACATTCAAAGAAAATAGATTGCTTAGATAGACAAACAGATAGACAGACTATGGAAGACCATTTCCGCCACTGAATTACAAATTAAAAAGGTAATTGCGACTTTTTATCTCACTATTCTGACTTTTTAAAAACTTTTTTAAAAGTCAGAATTGCATGATATAAACTCGCAATTGAGAGAAATAAAGTCAGAATTGTGAGATAAAAAGTCGCAATTCTGACTTTTTTCTTGCAATTGCGAGTGTAAATTTCTCTTGTTCTGACTGGTTCGGATAGGCTGACAGCTACGAGTTGCGGGTCAGGACAACAATGTCTCAGTCCAGTAACTACTCCAAATCTTATTTATTGATCGTGCATAAATATTGTGTGGTTCTGTAACAAAATAAACAAATACAAACAGGAGTGTATAAAAATATCACAACAATTGACATGTATCAACTAGTAAACAAATGAATAACTAATGGAAACTATTACACTGTAACACTGCACTGCAGCTTGACTTCAAACGGCCTAAATGACTATATAAATGAACTCAAACACAAAGCATATAGAAAGTGCGCTGATGTGCATGCATTGTTCACGTGCACGTGGCTGCTGCTGCACGTGCGGTGGTGCTGATGTATTAGACCACTCAGAGCGCCTGAGCGCTGTTATAATATAACCGAGTGATTTTGCTTTTAGATAAATATATACACATATGCATGTAACATGAATATTAAATGGCTCAAAAAACAGGCGACTGGCGATAACGCAGTCGCATAGCGTCATTAAGTGTAAACATCTGCATGTATAACACCGAACACGACAGTTACATGTAAACCATCAAACAGTTACTCGTATACATATTCAGATACTTACATCGTGATGCACGCACACATACACACAATCAATGTATACTTTGAAGATATAATCCACTCGTTTCCTCTCTAAACTATATAAGGCACAGCCGAACTCTCGCTGTTCTACCTCTCACTTTCCCGCTCCGTTACCTGGAAACCTGAGCGCGAACTTTGGCACAGTCCATTTCAGTCCAAATTATGGGGGTGTTCGGGAAAGTCAATGTTTCGGGGGGAATACTTTCTACAGCGAGTTTATATCTCACAATTCTGAATTTTTTTTTCTCAGAATTGTGGGATATAAACTCGTAATTGTGAGTTATAGTCCAATTTTGAATGGAAAAAAAGACTGATATGTTCTCATAATTGCGAGTTTATATCTCACAATTCTGACTTAACTCGCAATTGCATCTTATAAAGTCAGAATTGCAAAATATAAACTCGTAATTCTGAGAAAAAAAGTCACAATTTTGAGATATAAAATCACAATTCTGAGGAAAGAAGGCTTGCGAGTTTATATCTCACAATTTCGACTTTATAACTCACAATTGCGAGTTTATATCATGCAATTCTGACTTTATTTCTCAGAATTACAAGTTTATATCTCGCAATTCTGACTTTATTTCTCAGAATTACAAGTTTATATCTCGCAATTCTGACTTTATAACTCGCAATTGCAGAATTGTGAGAAAAAAAGTCAGAATTGTGAGGTAAATAGTCTCAAATTTCCTATTTTATTTTTTTAGTCAGTGGTGGAAACAGGCTTCCATAACAGAAAGACAGACAGATAGATTAAATGTTGCTTTGTAGTCGATTTCTGAAGTCGTATCACGGCCTTTGATCCGAAACACCCCATGAACAGTTGAAGAGCAAACGGCTCAGTCACACTGACCTTTACGTGCTCGATAAGGAAACCGGTGTTACGAGATTTTCGGTTTCCGAGATTTTCTGTTTCAGGGCCACACGTGTCCGATAAATGTGTGTGCGTATGAAATTAACCTTTGCACGCTATTCAAGTCACACATTCACTGATGCACGGTCATAAAATAAGAGCGAGAGATAGAGATTGCTCCTGTTTTTGCAGAGATAATAAGCAGGGGTGAAGTAATCTCCCCCACTTTCAAGTAATTAGGCCGTTGACCTGGTGGCAGTAAAACCTGATTTACACTTTCAGTAAATACCTTGTTCTTGGCAATCAGTGCAGCACGGTGCTCCTGTAATTAATTCGGCTAAAACTGCAAGAAGTACCGTATTGGCCCGAATATAAGACGACCCTGATTATAAGACGACCCCCTTTTTTCCAGATGTACCTTTTGGAAAAAGGCTTTTTAAAAACCAAAAATTTTTTTTTCTCCGTAGTCAAAGTCTAGACCCTGAATATAAGACGACCGTTTTTTCAGATGTATTTCCAAGAAAAAAACATCGTCTTATATTCGGGACAATACGGTAATTAAAAATAATTAAATACTGAGGAATTTTTGCAATTAACAAAAATCAACAGGCCCATTAAAAATAGATAGATGGATGGATGGATGGATGGATGGATGGATGGATGGATGGATAGATAGAGACTATTTTAAAGATAGAAAACATTTAAAAGGAGGCATAATGTACATAATATTAATATCAATTAATATATTAATATTAATATCAATTATTCAAATATTAATATCAATTATTAATTATTTATTATAATTTGTATTATAAAATTATAAATTTTTTAATTTATAAATAATGTATACATTATCATTAAATAATATTATTGTATATTATATTGTATAGAAATCATTTATAAATTAGGCCTAATGTACAGTCAGCCATCATAATAATAAAAATAATAATACATTTTAATAATATACATTATTATTAGATCATATTAGAATATTATTTAAATAATATTTATTCATTATTATTTATGATCAATTATTTTTATAACATTTCTATATAATTTAACTTAACAGTTTATTCTAAATAATATATACATTATTATTATTAGGTAATATTATTTTATTATTATAGAAAACATTTATAAATTAGGCATAATGTACAGTCAGCTGTCACTGTAGTAGTAGATCAACAGGCCCATTAAAAATAGATAGATGGATGGATGGATGGATGGATGGATGGATGGATAGATAGAGACTATTTTAAAGATAGAAAACATTTAAAAGGAGGCATAATGTACATAATATTAATATCAATTAATATATTAATATTAATATCAATTATTCAAATATTAATATCAATTATTAATTATTTATTATAATTTGTATTATAAAATTATAAATTTTTTAATTTATAAATAATGTATACATTATCATTAAATAATATTATTGTATATTATATTGTATAGAAATCATTTATAAATTAGGCCTAATGTACAGTCAGCCATCATAATAATAAAAATAATAATACATTTTAATAATATACATTATTATTAGATCATATTAGAATATTATTTAAATAATATTTATTCATTATTATTTATGATCAATTATTTTTATAACATTTCTATATAATTTAACTTAACAGTTTATTCTAAATAATATATACATTATTATTATTAGGTAATATTATTTTATTATTATAGAAAACATTTATAAATTAGGCATAATGTACAGTCAGCTGTCACTGTAGTAGTAGTAGTAGTAGTAGTTATGATAATAATAATATATACATTATTATTAAACAATACTAGTATATTAATAAAATAATAATTAATAGTATTCATTATTATTAATTATATATTTTTAATTTTATTATTATTATTATTATTATAAGATAATATTATTGTATTATCCTTTAATATTATTAATTATTTATCAATACATATATAAATATGCATATGTTTGTGAAACAATGTACAACCAGCCAGTTATGATCACAATTATTATTATTATTATTATGTAATATTTATTATTATTATTAGATGTAATTAATAATTACACTAGTTTTATAGAATAGCCTTCTAACCGGCTCACTACTTCATTACTGCTTGTTATTAGCACTGCTGTTGTTTTCTAGAAGTCTCAGCTGCACAAACAGGCATACGTAAACGCTCTGGGACTCTTGCAATGTCTTAAAAACACACACATGCACCGTAATGTGATGTAAACAAGGGATCTGCTGGAGCCGAGCATGGACCCGCAACAACAGCATGCGATGACATCAGCTGTATGCAGCAATGCTGTTATTCCAAACTTGAGTGTGTGTGTGTGTGTGTGTGTGTGTGTTTTGCACAGCCAGTTAACAGCGTGTTAACTGTAAAAACAGCATTTGTATGCTGTCTTTACCAGCAATGTAGATAAAGTGTGTGTTTTGTCTGTACAAGACCTTTGAAGGTACAAAGGCTCTTTTAACTGGAAAAATAAACACACATTATCACACATTTTAAGATGTTGCACTTGTAATGGTGAATTCACAGTTTTTTGATTAAACACATTGGAGATGTACATGAAGCTTTGATATTGCATGGGAAGAAAACATGTTGTGTAATCTGATTAGTGATGCCATGTCAGCACAATGCAGGTCAATATGCGTCATATTAATGTGCTACCAGGAAAGTTGGCATGAAGTTGAAACAAAGATGTGGGTGTGTTTGGCACCATGGCGACACGCCCACCAATTATCTCTAGAGAAACCAAGAGCATGAAGAGAAAGATCATATATATATATATATATATACACTTTCTGGTATAAATTAAAAAAGTAAAGAAAATATTATTTGTGTATACTATCAGTCAGTAGTGATATTATATATAATACTACGGTTTTGACTTTTGTTACTCTGGAGCCCAACAGTGTTTGTCATCATCTAGTGTGTGTATTTTGTCCCATTGCTCTGTTCACTCCCTCGCTATTGTTGAGCCATGTGCGTATTTGCGTGCGCTGTCATGGCGAAGGCCTACGCGTATGTTTGTGCTGCTCATGAAAACAAATGAGAGGGAAAACAAAACAGAAAAAGCAGCACACACACCTGCACTATATTCAAAAAAGAATTACGCAGGAACATAAGTTCACGCGACTTGCACACGTGCATACTTTGTTTTTCACACAGACAAGTGCACATTAACTACGCAAGCATTACGTAGGAAAATATGCTCACCGTCCCTCACACACACATACACACAGAGCTCTGATAACAGCGTGTGTGTGTGCACTCAAATGGGCTATTAACTATTGTGCTGTAACCACGGCGACCAGAGAGATCAATGTAACACGATCTATTAACTACTGCCAGGAGACGCAGAGGGAAAAAAGCATCTGTCGCACCCTTCGTCTTTGTGTTTAAAGAACTCTGTTGCAGCTTTGAAATGCCTGTCTGTCTCTCTGCCTGTCTGTCTCTCTCTTTCTGTCACTGTCGGTCTCTGCCAGCCTCTTTTCGTTTCTTTTTCTGTCTCTCACTTTGCCTGTCTGTTTCTCAGCCTCTGTCTGTCACTTTCTGTTTCTTGTTCTATCAGTCTCTCTCTGCCTGTCTTCCTGTTTCTTAGGGTGTCTCTCTCTCAGCTTGTCCATTTTACAGTGTACAGTCTTTGCCTGTCAATTTCAGTATATTTTTCTGTATCTCTCTCTGCCTGTCTGTCTCTCACTTTGTGGTCTTATGGCTTGTCTTTCTCACTTTCTGTCTGTCTGTCTCCATCGGTCTCTCTCTTTCTGTTTCTCTATCTTTTTCTCTCTAAACATGTCAAATTCAAGTTCTGTCTCTCCACTTGTCCATCTGTTAGTATATGTTTGTCTCTCTCTTCCTTTTATTTCTCTGTCTTTCTCTCAGCTTTTCTTTTCTTCCATCTCTCTCCCTTTCTGCCTGTCTTTCTCTCACTTTCTGGTTCTTGGCCTGTCTGTCTCCCTGTCTCTCTTTCTTTCTGTCTGTCTCTCCACTTGTCCATGTGCCAGTGTCTCTTTTCTTTTCTTATGTCTATCTCCCTCTCCGCCTGACTTTTTCTCACTTTGTGGTTCTTTGCCTGTCTCTCTCACTGTCTGTCTGCCTCTTTTTGTTTCTTGTCCAGACTGTCTCTCCGCTTGTCCATCTGTGAGTCTATGCCCGTCTTTTTCTTCCATTAATTTAATTTCATGTCTGTCTCTCTCTGCTTTATTTGTTATCACTTTCCCTCTCTCCCGGTCTTTCTTTAACTTTGTGGTCCTTTGCCTGTCTCTCTCACTGTCTGTCTGCCCCTTTTTGTTTCTCATCCTGTCTGTCTCTCAGCTTCTCCATAATGTCAGTTTATGCCTGTCTCTCTCTCTCTTCCTTTCTATTTTTCTGTCTGTCTATCTCTCTCAGCTTTCTTTCTCTCTTCTATCTCTCTCCCTCTCTTACTTGCTTTCTGTCTTACTCTCTCAGCCTGTCTCTCTGGCTCTCTGATTGATGTTGTCCAGGGATAATGTAGAAGGAATCTGACCTAGATCCACACACAGGCCAGATTAACGGACATGACGTTATATGCGCTATGCCCTCAGATTAGCACGCTAGCAGCCTCCTACAGCCAACTCAACCATTATCCACACGCATACAGACAGTTTCTATTTATTTTTACTGTTACTGATTCACGACAAGATGAATTATTAAGTCCATTCAGAGATGGAAGAAATTAGCCTTTAGAGTCTACCATAGTTAACCCTCTACCGCACGCATTATGATAGACCTATAGAAAAAAATATTTGAATCTTTTTCTTTTCTAAGAATGGCTTAACTTGAAATGCTGTTAAAAAAAATGTGGAAAAAAAATATTTTTAAGGTACTTTATGATATGTTGCCATATGGCTACACCATGCGGTAGAGGGTTAATGTGCATTTATATCTGATTGCTAATAGCTTTAACATACAAGCGACTACATTTGTTTAGTGACCACATTTCTTACTAGAGACTTGCAGTAAAATGATAAACAACCCTTTAATTGGAGTTTCAGACAAAATGGTTTTTGCTTTCTTTATAGCATGTGTTTTCACAGTGAGACTGAGGAATAAACGTTCCACAGCACCATCAGATATCAGAAACATCGACATTTGTGCATAAACGCCAATATTTAGACTATACACAGACGTCTGTGGGAAACGCAGGTTGCGTTAGGACAGGGTGAAGGGTTAAGAACCTTAGGATAGATACCCTCTTGTCTCCTCTCCTCTCATATCATATTGTGTAGCTGTGCAGATTATATTCTTTTTACTATTTTGAATTTCTGTACAGCACTTTGGTCAGCCGTGTGGCTGTTTTATACGTGCTATATAAATAAACTTAAACTTGAAACTTTAAACCCCCCCCCCCCCAATCTTCTCTCTTTCTTCTCTGAATCGATTAGCATTCATCCTGATGTGCAGGTCTTCCGTGGAGAGCTGATAGCATGATGATAAATGATCAGGGAGAGAGAGGGCGTCGCTCTTAAACGGACATCCTGCATTAACCAATCAATAACCAGACACCAGGGACGGTGGAGCTCAGCTCGCCCAATCATTTGCATCAGCCCGTCTGCTATAAAGGAGACGGAGAGGAGAAAGAAAGCAGTTTAAGAGTTTGTGCAGCAGGTGAGAGCAGAATGCTGTCGTAGGCGTTAAAGAGGGAGCGAAAGAAAAGAAACGAGGGAGAGAGGGCAGCGGTTATTTTATCACAGCAGTTCTTCATTTTCACAGCGGTTCAGCACAGCCAGAGGCACTGGAACCCAATCTAACACAAACACACGCACATTTATCTAGCTGTCTACATAAGGACTGCCCATTGACTTCTATTGTTATTACATTTAGCCAATTATAATTACCATAGCACTGAAAAACACATTTTGGCATTTTTAGAAACTAATACTAATATTTTAGTATTATTTGGTTTTCATTTTCAAGATGTCCCTAAAGGTGCCATAAGGTTATAAAGGTGGCACTAATATAATGGTAATACCATGGTATTGTTTGGAGTATGTATTACATAATAAATGAATATGGTAATCATAAAATACCATAGTATATTTCAAAATACCATAGTACTACCCTCTGATACATCACTGTACCCCAACAATACTTTTTGTAAGGGTCTCTACAGGGAAAATCACTCGCCATGGTACCACATTCATGTACTTATACTACAAAACCAGTATTGTGGCAAACTTGGAAGGTAATACCCTGGTACTTTGGAGTAAACCACAGTAATTGCATTAATAGTCCATAGTATTTGCATGGTACTTCCAAGAAAATCATGGTAGTTGCATGGTATATGTCCAAAATACCATGGTAGTACTGTGGTACTTATTGGTATGGCATTTCACAGAATACTATGGTGTTATAATAGTATTTACTTAGTAAATTATTTCAGTCAATACCATAGTAATGCCATGTCTGAAAACACATGGTAATACCATTGTTCTTTTTGTATGTAGTGAGAAGATGGTGATATTGAATACCATGGTAGTACCATGCTACAAATACAAAATACCATGGTCATACTTGGTAAAGTACACTCTTAAAAATAAAGGTGCTTCAAAAGGTTCTTCAAGCGATGCCATAGAAGAACCATTTTTGGTTCCGCAAAGAACCATTTAGTCAAAGGTTCTTTAAAGAACCATCTCTTTCTTACCTTTTTATAATCTGAAGAACCTTCTTTCGACACAAAGAACCTTTTGTGAAACAGAAAGGTTCTTCAGATGTTAAAGGTTCTTTATGGAACCATTTAGACAAAAAGGTTCTTCTATGGCATCGTGAAGCACCTTTCTTTTTAAGAGTGTATTCAAATAAATAGCATAGTAATACCATTGTAAAATGTCTGAACAAGCTTGTGATACCATGGTACTTTTTGTATGTTGTGAGAAGATGGTGATATCGAATAACCAAGTACCAAGATACAAATCCAAAACTGTACAATGGTATTTTGTTGGTATGGCATTTGCAGAATACCATGGTATCATAGCTTAGCCTTGCCATGTCATTTATGGTAAGGCATCTTACAGAATAGCATGGTATTTCAAAGAATAAATGTCTGAAAAATATTGATTAAAACGCCCACATACACACTAATGGAGACTCGCAAGAATATGCACACACAATAGGCTAACGCAGGAAGTTTCTCGACTACTCATATATCCATTTATATAGCAGTCTACGAGCTCTCAGCGTGCGCGCCCTCGCAACAAGGATTTCTAGAAAGGTCAGTTATGCAGCATTAGAGTGCGGCTGGGTGTGGGTTTGTGTGTGTCCGCAAGCAAGGACGATCCCATTCATCTCGGCTCCAAGCTGCTAATGCTGCTGATGAGAGAAACCCAACCTCATAAACAAGGTAAAGAAAACAACTCAGGGGAGCTAAAGCTCGGGGATCCGACGCTTGCACACACACAGTCGTGTGGCGGTAATGAGTCTGTGTGTGGCGGCAATCAGAGTGTGCTGTGGCGTATTCCCCCGCTCGCCGAGTTAAAGGGGTAATCAAAATTTAATTACGCAGAAAATGAAGGGCAAAACCCCACGATCCAGGACCACGCAAACGACCGCTGATTGGTGGATGACAGATACACGTTTGAGTGAGTGAGAGAGAGAGAGAGAGAGAGAGGGAAATTCAATTCGAAGAAGATGGCAATCACCATACTTTGTTCCTGTCCCACGATGACGTACCACAGGATCTTTGACAGACGACTATTCCTGTGTCAACCCCGTTACTCAAAACATATGCCCCATTTTAGCACGGATCAAAGCTCTTCGACAGAAAAAGAACACAAAAAAAACAGTTTGTTCATCTTACAAAAAGCATATGGTTTCAGAAGACTATGAGGTAATGTATTGAACACAGTAAAAGTTTGAAGTACAGATACCCCGTTAGTCTACTAAACTACTCCTAAATTTAGTCAAAGTACTGCTTAAATAATGTCTAGCTGAAAAGATTATGAATTAGGCTATTATTCATTGGTCAACCAACCTTAAGGAAGATTAGTGTAGAATATACAAATAAGTGATAACCGCGAAAACAACAGTAAATATAGTCTTTGTGTCTTAAACAAGAATATACACTAGTCAACATTTGAAGTGGATCAAAACCTTTCATCAAAGTTGTCCTAAAACCAATATGTGCTCTTGTCTTAGGACAACTTTGATTAACTTTTTTTATCCATTTCAAATGTTGACTACTAGGCCTACAATGAGCAGCTAATTCTTACAAAGCTGATTTAGCACATTACGATAAACAATACCAAAATTTGTCATTACTTTTTACCTCATCAGCCTCAATCAGAAGTGCATTTCCCTAAAACAACTATATGGTCGCAAGTTCCGCCGTTACCAATAGAGTTCAATGGAATTAACAACCATAGTTAGCTAACAATGCTTTTGGCAAACGCACCCAGATCAGTTAACTAACAGTTAACTATTGAAAAGAATCATTTATTTACAAATCGGACATGGCTGTCACATCTTGCAGTGAGTCTTGAGTTTTTTACTCCAAAATAACAGGGAATGCCATATTTTATTTTCCTGAACTCTAGTGGCTTAAAAACGTATGATTTTATGCACTGATATGTATATGATCAATTTAGTAAGTTGAGACTTTTCCAACCAAATCAGTGAGTTCTTACATTTACATTCTTATTCTGAGAACTGTGGCGATCGAATCATTCCAGTTCGCAAGATTTAAATCATTCTGAGATTTGTAAACTAGTTTCAGATTGATTAAAAAGTATCGCTATCGCCTCTTGTTTACGAGTGCACTTCGAAATAACGAGGAACGGCATTTAGCATAGTATAAAGTAAGGTCATTTAGCAGAGTATAAAGTAAGATGTTGTGCATAGAAATGTAGTGAAGTGAAAGTTTACTCTCAGATACTTCAAAAATGAACTGAAAACTGATAACTGAAAAATACTTCGACAATCTTTGCTCACTACGTACTTTAATGTTCCATAGAAGAAAGTCGTCTTTTGAAAAGGTTTGTAGGGTGTTCACTTTTGAGTGAACTGTCCTTGCTCACAAAACGTATGCATTTTTTAAATTGAAATCAAACTAAAACATAGCATTTAACTCATTCTGCACTGCCTCAACGTCTTGTCACAGCATCCTGTCGGCTCAGGTTGTCCACAGAGCTTAAGAGCATGACATGGCTTCTCCTGACCTTCAACCCTCGTTTATCGGCTGCTGTCTGCCTGGCCGTCTAACTCACTTAGCGCTTGGCTCTCTGCTCTTATCAGCGGTTTCACTGACAGACGACGAAGACACCAGAGAATAACTGCCTCACGTTGTCACCGACAGAACGGAGAGCGAGAGAGAAACAAGAAGAGGGAATTGTCGAACGCGGCGGCCTCAACACCCTACAGACTTTGATGGCCCTGAGCCCTGAGATGAAATTTCAAAGCGTTGTCTCTCGTGCTCTCTCTCCTCATCTTGCAGTCTCGCTGCAGAAGGCAATTACGAGTCCCTGGTCTCCGCGTCCGCCCACCTCCCTGCCGTCTCGTCTTTGCATTCCTCTATTTTTCCTCTTTCCTTCCCTCATTACCCACTTTCCCACTCTCGGCTTTCTCTCTCTCTCTCCACTGCGTCATGCAAATCAGCAACGCTCACATAGAAAATATATCGGAATCATTAATAATTTTAGGGCAAATTTCAAAAAGGTGGAGAGGATGCTTGGTAAAAAATGTCAGGAAGGCAGAGAGGGGCCATTTTAATGGAAAGGAAGTAATCATAGCGGGCCATTCGAGATGAAACGCAGCAGAATCCTTTGACGACTAAATGACGACGTGCTGCGCAGAGGATGCCCTTGAGCACTCATCCGAGGTCGGCTTTCCTGTATTTAACTATTGCATGCAGATCTAGCAAAACCCGATCTCAGATCAGCTCCAGAGGGCACCTGGCAGCCGCTTATTTCAATAACCAAATCCACAATGACGGGAAACCTGATCTCTCGCAGTGCGCAGGCCTGACCAGATCATATTCTGCTTTTCCCTGGAGATGCGAGATGCTATCTGAGGCGAGGTTTTAAAAATAGGTTAGGAAAAAAGGTTTCAGTCAGAAGCAAAATGGATTTTACAGGCACAAAGAACTTTCTAGATCTTTAGAAAACAATCTATGTACTGGTGCTTTGAAGAGTCCAGAAACAAACCAATCAGAAGAAATTCTAACATCTCGGTTTTCACATATAAGAAACCATAGTTCCTCTTTAATGTTTTGAGGAACTGTTTGTGTAGCAACTCTGATCCTGCATCATTGTTGTAGTAAAAAAACTAGAAAGCCACCAATGAAACATCAAAATCATTTTGAATCTTCTTGAAATCTTCATTTTGAAATTAATGCTCTGGTTTCAGTACAAGTTAAGCTCTGTCAGCAGTATCTGTGACATGCCCCTCAGTTCATAAAAACAAGCAAAAATCTTTTAAAGTAATACACTATGGAAGTCTGTGGATGAGTTTATATCTCGCAATTTTCAGAAAAAGTCAGAATTGCGAGTTTATATCACAGTTTTGAGAAAAACATTTGAGATGTAAATTTTGATCATAATAAGGCAAAATTACTCCAAAGGACATATTTAAACTCTCCAGAATGTCTTGCCCTGTTGACTTGTACAGTACATTAGTGTAAACACATTTTGTTTGTTTTTACAAACTGACAGACTTGAAATTATTTTCTGAGGTGGTGCATTCTGGGATTGCAATAGTCAGCTTAACTAAGAGTTTGTGAACTGAATCTGGTACCAATAAAACGTACAAACTGTTTATGATATAAATTTACACCTCCTAACATATTATACAATCCCTTGTGTGAATTAAGGCTTACATAAGTGAATGTAGCTTTCCATGACGCACTGATAGCCTTAAATCTGTGGTTGTAAAAATAATTACCGTGGCAAGATTTACAGTATAACTGAGCCATTTATATGTTTTAATTATGGTTGAATTGCCATTCAGTTTGTCACGCCTAATTTACGGTAATCTACTGTAACCTAAATACTTCAACACACGGGGTGGCGTAAATCAATAGCTCAGATGTTTTAAAACGGTTTTTCAACACAAAAATATCATTTAAACGTACTAGAGAGTTTTCAAACGTTTCAATGAAAGCCTCTTGAGGGTGTTTAAATGTTTGTCTCCTTCCACTGAGTCCGCGTTATTAAATTCAGCTTCCTGTAAATCAATTCCCTAACCGAATTACACGCCATCTTATTTCGTTACACAAGAATCTTGTCTTCTCGTCTCCATAGTAACAACTTCGCGACACTGATTTTTGACCACCGCCATGTGGTTTGTTTCGGCCACATCGGTGGCAGCACTTGTACACAGCTTGTCTTGTTATTGTCACCAGAGGAATAGGATGTCCTTCCCGACGTTTCTGAAGGGTTGCATTCTGGGAAGTCCCAGACTGTAACAGATGACCAAAAGTGAGGCCGCTGAGGAACCTGACAAGCTGCCACTGAAATAGCTCAGAGAGAGACGTCAAATACTCTGAAGAGTGAGAGATTGTAATAAGACAGCTATTTTCTTGCGCTTGGAGACAAGACACAATCCCCTTAACAAGATGGCAGCATCCGTCCTCTCCATTAGCCTGTCCTGCTAGTTTGTAACTCACTTTTACCCGTCTGCACCTAGCAAGTCATGTTTTAAAATAACTTTAAATTAACGGTTTGACGAATTCTGAAGAATATCAACTCTCCTAATTTCCCCTCATTTTCCATCCTTGCAGTTTTTGCACCACAAGCATTTTGGCCTTGATTCTCTGCAAAGAAATACAATAGTGTGCGCTTTTGAGTTGCACCTGATCCCAGAACCCCTTTGTGCACCCAGAGGAAACGTTGCATCATACCTCATATCCTACACAGGTGGTCTTACGATCCTCCAAAACTCCATCGTACTGCCTGGAAGTTTCAGTATGTCACGCCACAGGCTGGTCTTACATCAGCTATGGCAGACAAACAGTCGGAGTTGGAGAAACGCTAGATCAGCAAATCCAACTGATGGCCTTCTTTCCTGTATAGTTCTCCCAGCATCCCTAATTAGGGTGCAAAAAGGAAGACGAGATACATTTTTTTTGGTTTGGACTAGGAATGTTGCAGGAAATACAATGGAAAGTTGACAAACATGTGATACCCACCTCAAACCAGCTTTATCTACTGTGTCATGTTTTATCATGGTGGAACTGTTATGGATCCATCAGTACTAAAGGTCAGTTTGTCTACTCGTCTGACCAGCTCCAAGATACATGGAGTTCAAAGAGCAAATTGTAGATTGTTTGGCTCTTAGATAACAGACAAAGCTGAAGTGTATAAAAAAAATTACGTTTTTTTTTTTTCCTTACAGTGTGCAGCTTGTCAAGAACTTTGTAGAACTTTGGGTCTATAATGAACTGTGTAATGCAAAGTCAATATACCTCTACCTGTAATGCTTCAGCCAAATGGGTCAACAATAAATTTGTTTTGGACCCAGTAATGACTATATTTAGAACAACTTGAGATAGCAATGAACTAGTACTGTACGTAGGGTTGGGTATCGTTTGGGTTTTTTACGATACCGGTGCCAAATCGATACTTTTAAAACGGTTCTGGTGCCTAAACGGTGCCTGAACCGATACTTAAAAAAATAAAAATAAATAAATAAATACCCAAAATAGGATGGATTGGCCATTATTGAGCGCTATAAACACATTTAATGTCTGTTTGTTAGATCATACAATTTTTTATCAAAACCTTATTACAGTCCAAAATGTTAATGTAAAATCGACTTGTGCAATGTCTGCTTACTTTTTCGTTTGACCTTTATGTCTTACATTTCACTTTACGTTACACTTTACAGTCTACATTTTATCAGAGTAAAAATCTTTAACAGTTTAAGCAAAACCTGATTACAGCCCATTTATGTTCTGGTGTTAAATTTAGACAAAAACTTAAATGTAATTTAGTCTTGTGTGCATATGCTTTACATTTTGTTTACACTTTACGTTTGCAATTTTATCAGTGTAGAGATCTTTAACAGTTTAAGCAAAACCTCATAACAGACTATTTATGTTTTGGTGTCAATACTAGACAAAAATGTAAATGCAATTTCATCATGTGCTTTTGTTTACACTTCATATTTAAAATTTTATCAGTTAGATCATACAATTTTTTATCAAAACCTTATTACAGTCCAAAATGTTAATGTAAAATCGACTTGTGCAATGTCTGCTTACTTTTTCGTTTGACCTTTATGTCTTACACTTCACTTTACGTTACACTTTACAGTCTACATTTTATCAGAGTAAAAATCTTTAACAGTTTAAGCAAAACCTGATTACAGCCCATTTATGTACTGGTGTTAAATTTAGACAAAAACTTAAATGTAATTTAGTCTTGTGTGCATATGCTTTACATTTTGTTTACACTTTACGTTTGCAATTTTATCAGTGTAGAGATCTTTAACAGTTTAAGCAAAACAAGAGCAAATTGTAGATTGTTTGGCTCTTAGATAACAGACAAAGCTGAAGTGTATAAAAAAAATTACGTTTTTTTTTTTTCCTTACAGTGTGCAGCTTGTCAAGAACTTTGTAGAACTTTGGGTCTATAATGAACTGTGTAATGCAAAGTCAATATACCTCTACCTGTAATGCTTCAGCCAAATGGGTCAACAATAAATTTGTTTTGGACCCAGTAATGACTATATTTAGAACAACTTGAGATAGCAATGAACTAGTACTGTACGTAGGGTTGGGTATCGTTTGGGTTTTTTACGATACCGGTGCCAAATCGATACTTTTAAAACGGTTCTGGTGCCTAAACGGTGCCTGAACCGATACTTAAAAAAATAAAAATAAATAAATAAATACCCAAAATAGGATGGATTGGCCATTATTGAGCGCTATAAACACATTTAATGTCTGTTTAATTCATACTAGACACCAGAGGGCGCCCTCGTGCAGAAACTCCACATGAGCATTACAGAAGGAATTTAGTCTTGTGTGCATATGCTTTACATTTTGTTTACACTTTACGTCTCAGTCAGTGTAAAGATCATTAACAGTTAAAGTAAAATCTGATGATTTTGATGTCAAAACTAGACAAAACCTTAAATGTAAATTTGTCTTGTGTGCATGTCTTGTTTACATCTTTTTACACTTTAAAGAAATTATCAGTGTAAGTAAAACCTGGTTAGTTCAAATTTTGATATCAGATAAATTTGATTCTGTGCATGTCTTACATTTTTTAATGTTAAATATTTACAATTTAAGTTTTTTTCTCATCAAAACCAGACCAAATCTTAAATGTAAATTTGTTTCGTGCGCAACTGCTCATGTCATTTTACATTTTTAATTAATAGTTTAAGCAAAACCTAAAGTGTGCTTACCATTTGATGATAACACCAGACAAAAACGTCAAACTATAGATTTTATTAGAATACAAGATTTTAGCATGAAATACTATGCATTCAGTTTGAATGACTCAAAATTTGAAGACAAATCAAGCTAGATTCTTTTTAAACAAGTTGAAAATTCCAAAAGATCTTGTAGGGGTTAATGTGTATCTTTACTATGTCTCCAAAGAGCAGTACAATTCCATATTAATAATTTCAATTTGACAGAATGCCTCAGAAAACTGTCAGCCGGCCACACAGGCATCAGCAAACCATTCCTTTAGTTTATAAGGCTTTTTCTTACAGTAGTGCCTTTAGGGCTATTAAACTAGTGTGGGCAGCTTAGATTAGAGACGTCCGTCATTAAGTGCAGCTCAAGCTGTGACTCAGCAGTGCAAAACGGAAAAAATGCACTGCAGGTGCCCGGCTCTTTCAGATGTTGCCCGGTCTTAATATAACGTGCCTGACCCCTTTGCGGACCTCAGCAGCTGTGCGCGCTAAGCACGATAAGGCAAGTACACTAGGCATACTGTAAAGTGATATTTTGCAAGGACATCCCAGAAGGAAATTATTCATTGTTAATCATGAGTTAAACACTTGCAGTGAGTAAAGAGTCACATCAGTGGGGTTGCATTTACAAAATGTTTATTTTCCGAACCATCTTTGTGATAGAAAAAAAATACATGACAACTTTCCTTCTAGACAATTGCCAACAGTAACTGTGACGTAATCTTCAGGAATCTGTCAACATCCATAAGAACCAT